>NC_048899.1:12202865-12414623 GCF_011077185.1 Oxyura jamaicensis | reverse complement strand
TGTCGGTGGTTGTTCCCCAAAAGCCTGTGGCAGTGCCCAAGAAGCCTGTGACAGTGCCCAAGAAGCCTGTGGCTGTGCCCAAGAAGCCTGTGGCAGTGCCCAAGAAGCCTGTTGCTGTGCCCAAAGTAACAGAACCTATGCCTGTTCTTAAAAAACATGAAGTTCTTCCAGTTAAAGGTACATATATCAGTGACTCAGCCCATCCTTTTTTCTCTCTCTCCATTCAGCTTTACAAACAATGCTTAAATATCTGTGTGTGTAATGTCACTGAAAATTTTATTCTTCATATTTTGAATCTCTTCCTCATCATTGCACTTTTCAGTATCGTGTATATATTTGCATCTTAATATTCACAAAAATGCAAATTAACTAATGTCTTTAAAGCACCTGAAGTGCCACAGAAAACTGTCCCAGAAGAGAAAGTGATTCTTGCAACACCTAAAAGGCCAGAATTGAAACAACCAGAACCTCCTGCAACCAAAGGTACATGTTGCTAGGCTGTGCTTCCTGAAAATATGTCCTTTCTATTCTTTTTCATTTTCTTTGTTTATAACTCAGTATATAAAATGTGTCAGTTATATTACCTTGTTGACTACCCAGGGGAAGGTCTTTTGGAGCATAAACACTCTTTGATTGTTATGGACTCTTACTCACTGTGATTTTCTGTGTGCTAGTTGTCTTTGTCTTTCTTATGTTTTGTACATATCTTTATATACATGCATGTAAAACAAACCTAATATATTTTAAAGTGCCTGTGGTGCCCAAGAAAGCTGGCCCAGAGGAGGAAATACCTGTTGCTGTTCCTAAAATACCTGAACCTCTACCAAGTGAAGGTATAGGCCATCATGGCTATTATTGTAAAGACAGTCATTTTTCCAGTTCTTCCAAACATAAGCTTTAAAAGTAATATGTCCTCTTTTTAGCCATTCTGGTGTTTCTAAGTTTTTCACTTCATGTTTTAGATTATATTAATCTGTTTCTTATATCTAATATTATATTGTCATATATGAGAGTAAAATATAGTTTTTTAAATTATTTTCACATGATTCTACATGGGATATTCTTAAGAATGAGAATCCTATATTATTCTCTTTTATACAATAATCAATTCTCACTAAATTCAAGTCTCTTGAAACCTACTATTTGGTATTATTTTCATGTTATAATCTAGAATGAACTGAGAACATTACCATTTTTATTCTTTCCAGTAACAATTACTCATCCAAAAATTTAATATTTAATGTATGTTGTATGCATAAAGAATACTATTCTTCACACAACCTTGAATTAAACTTACATATAAATAGTTTTCTCAAGGCATGCATTGACTGCAGAGGTAACAGTATGAACGGATCGTGTGTGATTATGTATCCTAATGTGTTATTTGTCTGTGTATTTTGAAGTAGCATTCTTTTTAGTGATATTTGCATGTTCATGTGAAATTATCTTATCATTGGAAACTTATACCAGTTATCAATGTTCTTTAAAGAACATGAAATCTTAAAGGAAGTTGAACTTGAAGAAACAGAAGAAATTTCAGTTGCAGAAGTAGAGGCTTTGCCAGTTGAAGGTATACAAAGTACCTAGAGGCTTTCAGACACCTTTTATTATTGTGCATTATTATTTTTTTCTTGCTCTGTTTTATGTGTACCTGTATGCTCGTATTTTAGTTGCTTTCACTTTGTTTTCCGTCAACTGGAGTCTTCTCATCATTTTGTTTCCCACATTTGTTCTCATGTTATTAACATGTGTTTTTTTTTAAATATCAGCTTGAACATTTATGTTGTGTGCAAGCTACAAAGCAATAGCCTAAAGCTCTTTTATACTCCAATTAATTTTGTGATTTTTTTCATTAACTTCATTGGAAATGGAAAATTACCATCTTTATATTTTCACTCTTCACACTCCTACTGTGGTAGTGAGTTTATACTAAATCTACCTAATGTTATTTAAAGCACCGGAACCTGAAAAGAAGCTTCCTGAAAAGCGAAAACCAGCAGCACCTACTCCACCAACAGAAGATATTAAATTGGCAAAAGAACTACTTAAAGGTATAAGCATCTGAATCCACCATTAACAATGGGAATTCAAACATATAATCCTTTTTTATTTATACTGATGAATCTTGAAAAGTGTGCTTTAAAACATATCACTGGTGTTCTTTTTTTTCTTATGTTTTATTATTTTAATGGTGCGTCTTACTAATGCTAAAGCCTGTATGAATTTTCACCATATTGTGGATGAATATTTTTTACTTCACTGGTGTCATGCCAAGTCAATTTGCATGGGTTCTTTTCAAAACTTATTGATTAAATCCATGTATTTAAAAAAAAATCTTTTGAAAGTTAACACGTTCTTCTATTTTTAACATAATTCTGCTGTCTTTAACACATTCTTACAAATGAAAAGAACTACAAGCAATAGTTTACTGGTGCTACTTTGTGAACATGGTTTTCAGATCAACTGTGATTCATCAGACTTCTTCTAAACAGTTAATCAGCCAGAATCTTAACTTTGTAGATCTTGTCTTTCTAATAGGTCAAAAGTATTAATAAGTTGTTTGAATTTTTTGGAAAGTTTGAGTTTTTTTTTAATATAATGATGTGTTTGATAAAATTCAAATAATTTTCTTTGAAGCTCCTGAATCAAAGAAGAAAGTTGTGACTGCAAAACCTGTTGAGTCTCCAAAATTGGAACCCCCACCTGCTAAAGGTACCTACCTAATAGAAGCATCTTACTTCATTGAAGATTCTTTTGAGCCCAGAGTTGTAGTTTTCAGTATCCTCTTCAGTTTGCTTAGAAATATCAAATGGTGTCTTTATTACGTTATAATTTAAGAGTGGGCTCCAGTCTTGAATATATATGTTCATGTTGTTGTATTTATGTTCACTTTAATTTCCCATCATGATATTAACAAACTGCAAAAAAAATAATCACAGAAGAGTGAAAAAGAGAGTGGTTTTATGAGTTCGTCACTTGTGTAGATGTTCACTTCAGTTCTCTGCTTAAGCAGAAATAAAAAGTACTATACTGTTTAAATGAATATGGCATAGTTCAGCCATAGTTACTGTTTGTCTGAAATGTAACTTAATTTTATGAGAAGACAATTTAGATTTGGCAATGAATCATGAATTGAGCAAGCAGCTTTACAAGTTTCCCTTATATTTTTCATATGTATTGGACCTTTAGACAAGCTGCTAAGCACCACAGTAACATATCTTGTTAATGCTGCTTAAAGTTTAGCGATTAAACTGACTGTATTTTTATGAGTATCATAGGTAGTGCGGATGAGTTACATAAATGTGTAATTCAAGAGAAAAAGGTGATTAAAATGTAACTATAACTGTCTTAGAATGCATAACTTTTCTAGTCTTGTTAGACCATATTTCTCTTCTGTTGTTTTGTATGGAAATTTACCTTTATGTATAAGCCTGTAAGGCAACTGAAAACAAATAATATGGAAAAAGGATTAAAAATAATCAACTTCAATCTCAGCAGTCTTAGCTTTGCTTTGAATGTTCAGTAGTGGACCATCATTTTATTTGTGTGTGTTTGGAGTGGTTAGTTGTTGATTAGCTCTTACTACTGTTATGAACCTGTAATAAAATCAGGAATAATATTCTTTTAAGTTCCTGGACTTGTAAAGAAACCTCGCAGAGTAATTCCTGAAGTTACCCCACCACCAAAAGAAGAAGTTGTTTTGAAAAGAGGTATAGTAGCTTGTAGTGGTATAAAAGCCCAGAATATTAACATTGCTCAGTGTATTCCCCTAAATAACATTGCTTTGTATGGTGTGAAAAATTACATGAACAAAGTACTACTTCATGTATGTTTATTGGGGAAAGAGTTTATAGCTGCAGGGATGAAGCAAGAGTATCCCAAAGTCTAACAAATCCCAAGGATCTATGCTGAAAACAGGCAAGAACACTGAAAACTGCTTCCCTGTTATAGCTCTCTTCTGTTTTCCTGTTCCATGTAAAGCTTATGGAAAATTTCTGGTGTCTTCAGCTTGTGGACACTTAAATATTTTCCAGCAACAGTGTAAATGTTCTTAAAAATCACATAAGTAAAACTGTATTCTTTTTTATGGTTTTCTTAAAAGTACTGCACCATTCCCAAGGGTTAGTGGGACTGTTGGACATCAGTCCTGTTTTCTGCAAAGTCTGGGGCCTTATGAATTACTTTGTGCTCAGTTATTGCTTAAAAAATAGGTAGCACTAATTCCCATTCTCTTTGAAATACGGGCAGGGATTCATGCCCCTGTACCTTGCAGCTCACCTTCTAATTTCAGTCTAGTGAAACATAATGTTTGTTTTTCTGACATGTCTCATCAGATACCCAAAATGGATATCCGAGAGGACAATTATAAGTAAAATGAAAAACAGTCACAATAAAAATTTGAGCTCTCCAAACACAACAAATTATTTAGCCTTCTTCCCTCACTGAAGTCAATAGGAGTTTAATCCAGAATCCTCTGTTTTGTCCCTGAAAATCGCTTGTAACTTCAGTTAAGGCATGATTATGTACTATATGCCATTTTTGAAGATGGTATGGGACTGACAGAAGTCATTCAAATATTCTATACAGGCACTTGTCTGCTGACTAGAGCTTCAAAGAATAAATCCAGTATTTACTCAGTGTAGATGCAAAAATACATTAAGAACAGTTCCTAAAATGTATTGAAAAGCAAGCATTAGGAAACTGAAGTGATGTTATTTAATGTAACACATTTTTAATCTCATACTGGTTATGAGTTTGTAGATTATAAATAACTTGACATGAAATGTCATTATTAACTAACCTACTTTACGCATATACGTGTGAATAGATAATGTTATTTTTTAAATCTCAGTATTATAATAATATCTTTTACTGTTCTTCCAAAATATATACCCACTCTATCTTTTCCATGAAGGTTCTACAATAAGAAATTTTATTCTATCATAGACAGTAAACATTCGCTTCTTTCCTCTCACAGGGAATGGTCTTAAATAAACATCTTTTTGCTCTAGATGACTTTGAATTTTAAAATGCTTTCAGAATAGTATATTACTAAGTATTTTATGTGCTTGGTTCTTTATTATTGTTTACTTATGTTTAGTCTTCTGTCTTGCTCGCTATACTATTCTTTTGTTTACCTGTGCTTTAAAAACTGAAATTCCTTTTCTTTTAAAGTTCTTAAAAAGAAGCCAGAAGAGGAAGAAATTAAACCAGAGAAAGAACCTAAACCTGAAGTTAAACCAGTACCTGCACCAGTAGAAAAAATTAAGAAACCTGAAGGTATTAGTTTTCATTCAAATCTATCTGGTAAAACATAATGCCAAAAATAAATTAAAAAATAAATAAATCCCACAATATTATCTGAAATTCAGAGTTCAAAATTCTCTGAATTTTAAAATTCATGTTAATGGGTGGCAGTCATAAACCTAATTGTGTGAATTAAAGCTTTGCTGGAAGCACATCCAGATTTGTCATCCACATTTCCACATTTGGATCTGGTTTCTGCATCATGTGATTACTTCTCATCTTCACTGTGCATAGTAGAGAACTTTACAACACAGATATAAAACTTTATAGAACTTTACTGGTAGAACACTGATAGAACTTGATAACACTTATAAAAATATAACTATGGTAAAATAGTTAATCCAAATATTATTTAGTTAAGGTCTTGCAAATATTTGTCCTCTTGCCCCCTTAGTGTTTCTATTCAAGTCCTTGTCTTGAAGATAGATGTTCCCAAAACTTACAAACATCTAAAACTCAAAGTCTTAAAAGAATGAAAACTTTTAAATATATTAGAGATATTGGTATTTGGGGATGCAAGATGTTTCAAGATATCTTACAAAATAATATTTTAAAGTCCCAGAAGTTCCTAAGAAGAAAATTGAGATACCTGTCATAAAAAAGGAGGATAAACATGTGCCTGAACCACCAAAAGGTACAGATGCGTGGTGCTATTTTCCTATTGCAACAACTAAATTATATTCCTTGCTGCGTTTCATGCTATATTATACTAATGCATTACTGTCCCATCTGTCTGTGACATATACTGATTAACCACTTTGCATTCTTCTGGATTTCTTTTTGTCTTTGATTCTTCAGCATTTGAGATTTTTATTTTTTTTTTTCCGTTGTATCTAGCTTTACAAGAATTCATCCCAAGTAAATTTCTTGCTTTTTGACTAAATAAGATACAAATAAAGTCTGTCTTCTATTAACTTTCTATGTAAGGGTGCTTCTAACTTTAATATTCAATGAGATTTTAAAACATGTAAATTAACCTATTTGTAATAATTGTGTTTGAAATGCCAGAACCTAAGCAAGCAGCTATCCCAGTTCCTGGGCCTGAATCTAAGCCTGCAGTAGGTAAGTCTTCTTTAGTCATGAATACCAATGCAGCCTTTCCTGTGTATCTTTTTTATTTTCCATTCAGAATTTTAAATTTGGAGATTTCTGGTTAAAAGAACATTAAAAATACATCTCGGCTTTAGTACTATAAAGACTGGAACATTCATATATTCTGCAGAACATCTTAGAGAACACGGTGCCTAAAACAAAATTATTTATTGAAATAAATAAATGAGATTTTTTTTTTCCCCTACAGCTTTAAAATCTCCAAAACCAGTAGCAGAACCAACGCCAGCTGTTACTACTCCAGTGACAGTCCCAGTGGTTGGAAAGAAAGCAGGTATTTATGTTAGTTCTATTCTATTCATAGGGTTTTTCTCTCTTAGATACATAAATACCTTCAAGATAAAGAGAATTACAAGCTGTACAATTATACAACTCATTCATTACAAGGAGATTTGAGATCCTATCCCAGGATCGTGTTATTCTTGATACTGCCACCTAATGTAAGAGAAGCTTGTCCCTGTGAAAAACTGTTGAGATAAATCTGTACTCTTGTTTCTGGATGGTTATATGTTTGCTTTTATTAGTTGTCAAAAATTAATATGAAACTATGAAATTTGTGTTTTCTGTTGATTCCTCTATTCAGTTCTGTGTTTTGATGTATGTCTTGTGACTCACATCTTAAGTTTTTTGTATAGCAAATGAAAGGTTACACATATTTCTAAACAATTCCTGCATTATTTGGTTTTCTGTTTTATAAATTGTTATTGAAATCATGAGGAACAGTAGCAGTAGTCTTGAAAAACTAGAGTATTACTAGTTTCCTGTTATATGCTTAGGATCCTAGGTTGTATCCACTGTGGAAAAGAGAGTCCTTTCTCCTGGAAGCACTTCAAGTCTGAAGTCTGTCAATAGAGCTGATGTATATGCTGCTTGCCCATCATTCAGAGAGCCTTGTGTAAAGCACAGCTCAGTCCTTGGGCACTTGAGTAGCCTGCTCATAAATGTCTCATGGTCATTGATTTGGTGATGCAGCCAGACCTGCAGTGGCACCACTAAACCATTTTATATAGATAGGCATGTCTTAGAGTGTGATGGTTTTACTCAAGTGGGCAGCCGAGCTCCACCACAACCGCTCTCTCACTCCTCCCCTCCTCAAAGAGGAAGGGGGAGAAAAGACAACACAAAGAGCTCGAGGTTTGAGATGAGAATGATTTAATTAAGGAAAGGGGAATGGGGAGAAAGAGAAACAAAAGAAACAACAAGGCCGCGCGGAAGCACAGAGAGAAAGAAAAAAAAGTTATTCTCTACTTCCCATCAACGAGCGATGTTCGGCCACGTCCCGGGAAGCAGGGCCTCAAAACGCGTACCGGTTGTTCAGGAGAGACCCTCCCCCATGAGAGCCCCCCTTTTATTGCTCAGTGTGACATCAGGTGTTATGGAATACCCCTTTGCTTGGTTTAGGTCAGCTGCCCTGGTGATGTCCCCTCCCCATCAATTGCTCACCCCCAGCCTGCTGGCTCTTGGGGGCCTGGAAGGAGTTCTGATGTTGTGCCAGCACTATGCAGCAATAGACACAACACTGGAGTGATACCAGTGCTGTTCCAGCTATGAGTGCAGAGCACAGCACTGTGTGGGCTGCTGCAGGGAAAGGTGACTCCATCCCAGACAGACCCAACACATAGAGAACCATTATTTTCTGGTGCTTTCAACCTGGATTAGATTTGGATTGGCAAACTAGTGGGATGATGTTCTGCACTGTAACAGAGGTTTACTGGGTTCCTCTGTGCTATTTGTGTGTGCCATTCTTATTTTTTATGTGTGTGTGTTATGTTGTAAATTTTGTGTTATATGAAGATAGTGTTCTATGTTCATTTTATTTCAGGTATAGCTGGAAATTTTGTCTTAAAATTTATTATCCTTGATGCTTATTCTTATGGATTTTAACTCTCTAAATTACCTGTGAAACCTTTGTAGCTGCAGAAAAGCCTGATGCACCATCTGTACTAAAGCATAAAGGTAAAATGCCCCCAGTGGAAGAAGACAAGACTGAGTCAATTGTGTTAAAGAAGATTTCAGTTGAGAAACACGTACATGTCAAAGAGCGAGTAAGTCCTAAGGAGACAGTTCTGGATGTTCAAATGGTAGAGCCACTTGAGTTGAAAATCTCACTGGAAACAGCTGATGGAATACTGAAGCTAGAGAGAGATGATCAAGTGGCTCTTAAATATTTTGTGCTGGCTCCTGAAGGAGGGGAGCCAGAAATGACACACACAGTTTCAAGAAAAACTCCTACACCTACAGGTGAGAAAAGAGAAGTTACAATAGATCACATTATTTATGAAAAGGATGAACCGCTACTACCTGATGGGGAATTGAAATTTATCTATATGTCATCTGAATATGAGGAAAGTGATTCCAGAGAAGAAAAGGGGGATGGAACTAAATTGGCTGTTCATAAGGAACGTGCTATAGAGAGAGTCTCTGACAAGTCTAGGGTTATTCAGGAAAGAAAGATTCCTGTGCATGAAAAAGGAGAGGAAACTGCGTCAACTTATGCACCTAAACATATACTCAGAGAGCCTTATGAGCCCAGAGACCAGAAAAGACTAAGAAAAGGGAGAAAATCAAAAATCAGTTTGCAGCCTGAAGAATCTCCCATTAAGGATGAAACTTCATTTGTAAAAAGTATTACAGAAGCAAAAATAACTGAAACTCCTCTGATTAGAAGTGAGGAGAGAGGAGGATTTACTCTAGAGAAATCTGAAGTTCCTCTTGAAGAATCAATGAAAGACGGTGACATACAGAAGAAAACTCAACAGATAAAGAAATACAGTACTACAGTAGCTGAAATTCCTATTGATAAGATTCTTAGTAAAGAAGCAAATAAAATGGAAACTATTCAAGATGATGAGGAAATGGACCCTTCATCAGCAGAACTATATTCCTTAGAACTGTTGAATAAGACTACTGAACCAGCATTGAAAAAAGATGTTGATCTAGAATACCCCACTGAAGAAGAGGAGGTTCCCAGAGAAAAATCTTACAGAATCTTTGAACAGTCTATTCCTAAGCCACAAACAGTGGAAATGAAAGCTGGACCTAAATATTCTGCACAGGAAGGAGAAGCCACTGAAGTTCATTATGAGGAGGGTTCAGAAATGTTGACTGAGAAAGCACTACTAAGTGATAGAAAAATCTTCAAGAGGATAACATCAGAGAATAAAGACAAAACTATTTTCAGCACCCACTTAAAAGACAAATTTAGACAGTCAAATGCCCCTGAGAAGTTGCCTGTGGAGAAAGAAGAATTTGATACAGTGATTACAGGAGGAGGAATGGAAGGTGAAGTTTCCATAGGAGAACATGAAAAAGGAGTCATAGATGAAATAGCTGACAGAACTGAGTCTGTAAAGAAAGCTCCTATTCAGCCACCAAAGAGCCAAGATAAAAAACAATTCCATAAAGCTCATACCTCTCTGGATGAAAGTGAAGAAGCTCCTGCCCTTAAAGGCAGCAGAGCTATCACTGAAGAAAAGAAAGACTCTTTGACTGTGGAAGAAGTGAAGATTTCTGGAAGAGAGCTTCAAGGTACAGAACCTACTTCAGATGAAAAACCAGCAGCTAAAAATGGCATTAGAAAAAGCACATCTCTTAGCAAGAAAAAAGAGAAGGAAAACCTTCCAGACAAAATACCATCAAGCAAAGGAATCTCTGCAAGTGAAACAATCACTCAGTCCTCAAGCATAGGTAAGATAATCACTCCGAAGAATGTAGGAAAGAAGGAGTACTGGGAATCAGAACACACTCACATGAATGAGCAGGCCAGTAGCCTTTTAAGTGAGGGCAGGAATTTGGATGCAACTGGAGAATCACATGAATTTCTGGATGTTCCTGCAAAGTCTCATGCAAAGCGAGGTGAGGAAGACTGCTGCCAAATTCTTCCACAAAGTGCTCGTATTATTTGCTTCAAGAGAAAATACCATTTTCCATTGTGATGTTTGTTTTTCTTAACACTGTTCACATTTCCATCCAGTGTATTAGCTGGCTGCATTGGCACTCAGCCACTCTTGATATGTTTGTCTTACTCTATGTTATGTATATCCATGTAGTTTATGTTTATTGTCTGAGCCTTACATTTACATGTTACATATCATTATCTCCTCAGAAAAACTAAAACATTTCTACTAGTATTAATTTTTCCATCCACTGCAATAAAATCTGTCCTGCATTTCATTCACATCATTCTGACATTAAAAGTATATTTCATATTTCCTTTCACAAAATGATGATGAGAAGCAGTATAGTGCGGGAAATATTTTGAAAAGTTTTAGATGTGTCATCACAATTTGGGCAACTGATGGAACTTGTGAGAAAGTCACATTGGACCAAAACACATATTTAATTTTTACAACTTCTATTTTTGTTGTCTTCATTAGTAGAAGTGTGTGCTTTTCTCAATTAACATATTTTTAATAGATATTTGAATTATTTTGGTTGATGGGTGAGTATTGATCAAGAGTTTAATTGTGAGAAAAGTGTCAGGGAGTGGCAGAATTTTACAAAATCAGGGACAAGACAATAAATTGAGGAACTAGGAGTTCCTAAGTTGCCTTTCAGTCCCCGCTGCTGAATATATGGCTTTTCTACCCTTGAAGATACTAAACTTACCATGCAGATATAGACTGTATAAGCTGTATATATATATATATATATATATATATATCTTCCTTCCCTTGTATGTATATATAACTAAAGAAAATCTGATGTGTAAAAAAATAAAAAATAAAAAAAAAATGCTTGTCTTAATTTTCATATGTAAGTCTATTAAACTCCATTCCTAATGCTATTGCTGTTCCACTTCAGAGGCCAAGCCATCAAAAGAAGAAACTCCGAAGGGTATCAGCCCAATCAAAGGTAAAAGTTATTATAAAATGCCTGTGATGGGGAATGAATGTTAACCTTTCCGTGCTTGTTTCAATAGCTAGACATTATGAGAATATTAGATAGGTCCAGAGTCAGATATAGTATGTATATAGAGGTTGTGCAGCCTCCCAGCACAGCTTCATCATGTTAGCAAGGCTATGCGTTCCCCTTCAGGGAACAACTAGTCCACTGAGGGCAAAGAAGAGACAGTGGGAGAACTACTCCACCTCCTTTGAAATTCATAAATATCAAATAGTTGTGAAGGTTAAACACAGTTTCCCTCAAAATACCTAATCCTTCAGATTCAAGGCATAAATGCATGATTCTGTTCTCTCATGTTTTGGTCTCAGTAGGTGAGATTTCGTAATGAGGAGTAAATCTTTGAAAGATGACATAGTAATTGTGCATTGGTTAGCACAATTGTACTAACAGAGACCCAATTATTTCAGTTCAGGTAATATAACTCAAAAATTTAACATTACTTGCTAGCTCTGTTGAAATTCCATTAAAGGCATAGGGTCCAGCAACAGTATGAAATACATCAGTGAAACAGGTGGGTCACAAACATATTCCAGTTGGGTTCTGCAGAATACTTACAATAAAAGCAATAAATCAGGGTTAGATTGTTAATTTCTGCATCTGAATTACAGCCAAGAAGACACCTTCACCAGCAGATGCAGAAAGAAGGAAACTCAGGCCAGGCAGTGGTGGTGAAAAACCTCCTGAAGAGCCTCCATTCACTTATCAACTCAAGGCTGTGCCACTGAAGTTTGTCAAGGAGATGAAAGATATAGTGCTGACAGAAGCCGAATCTGTTGGGTCTTCTGCAATCTTTGAAGTCCTTATTTCACCATCCACTGCAATTACCAGCTGGATGAAAGATGGAAGTAACATCCGAGAGAGCCCGAAGCACAAGTTTATTGCAGATGGCAAAGATAGGAAACTGCATATTATTGATGTCCAGCTATCAGATGCTGGTGAATATACTTGTGTGTTACGACTGGGTAACAAAGAGAAGACCTCTACAGCCAAACTCATTGTTGAAGGTAATCCCTGTCTCAGATCTTTCAATAATTTAAAGGCTAGCTACTCCTAAAGCTAGAAATACTGGTACATTCTGAATTTACAGTGATTGTTAGATGCATTCTTTAATTTTCATTGATAACTACACAATTTGATTTAATATGTAAAATATTCTGCATCACACATTCTGTGTACAAATGAGACAAATCAAAACATTGTGCTACCCACAGAACTGCCAGTGCGGTTTGTGAAAACGCTTGAAGAAGAAGTCACTGTGATTAAAGGCCAGCCACTGTACTTGACCTGTGAGCTTAATAAAGAAAGAAGTGTGGTTTGGAGAAAGGATGGGAAGATCATCAAAGACAAGCCTGGGAAATTTGCTCTGGGTATTATTGGTTTGTCACATTCCCTCACCATCACCGATTCAGATGATGCTGATACTGGCACCTATACTGTTACTGTGGAAGACTCTGAGTTGTCGTGCTCATCGTGTGTTAAGGTAGTAGGTAAGCAATCAAAATTATGTTCTCCTTTCTCTGTGTGATACTGGGGCTGTTTAAAAAATAGTATTTTCCACATAGCTTTACAATATAAACTGGCAGATAACATTTTACAGATATTAAAAGCTTGTTGTAATATAAAATCTGTAAATTCTGTTTCTTCTGTTTATATTAAAAGTCCATTAACCTGTATTCTTGTGTAACTTGTTATGCAGAAGTGATAAGAGACTGGTTAGTAAAGCCTATAAGAGACCAGCATGTGAAACCAAAAGGAACAGCTACTTTCACCTGTGATATTGTCAAGGATACACCAAACATTAAGTGGTTTAAAGGAGATGAGGAAATTCCTGCTGAACCGACTGACAAGACAGAAATCTTGAAAGAAGGAAATAAAATTTTCCTGAAAATCAAGAATGCTGGCCCTGCTGATATTGGAGAATATTCAGTGGAAGTTGAAGGTCGCAGATACCCAGCTAAACTAACCCTTGGGGGTAAGGAACCTTTATTTGCTTTATATTCAAAAATGAAAAGTCAAAATTCAAAAATCTTTAAACAAACAAGAAAAAAAAAGTTACTTGACTTCCTATAAAGCTCTATCAAAACTTGCCCTAATTATTTATGTGCTAATTTGTATATTCTAGAACGTGAAGTTGAACTTCTGAAGCCGTTAGAGGATGTCACAGTTTATGAGAAAGAAACAGCAAACTTTGATACAGAAATATCTGAGGAAGATATTCCTGGTGAATGGAAGCTGAAAGGTGAAACCCTGAGACCCTCACCTGTAAGCATCCTTGTTTTAACAACATAATTTACTTAAAATTAAACACTGTGATCAGGTTTGCTTCAGTCATTGTGGTATGATCTTTGCAGGAATGCCGTTTTTACTCAGTCCAGAATGTAGAAAGCCTAAACATTCTGGTTATTAAAAAATGTTTATTGAAATAAGAGTTATGTACCTTAAAGGCAATCTTTCAAACTGCTTTATTTTCTCACAGAATTACAGCATATTATTATTACAATAATAAAAACATCTTACGTACATTGCAGAGGACCATGCTGACATTTAAAAAAAACTCTGGAAGGCTGAAGAAATGTGTTCCTTTTTTTTTTTTTTTTAATTATATTTTTTGAGTTAAAAGTGTTACTTTTAACTGAGGAATAAGTCCAGCGTTCGTACTCGTTACTGTGTATCAAATATTTATATAATTCCTTTATTAAAAATGTGTAGCAGCAAGGAATCTGCATTTTATTTACCAAAGTCTGTCATCCCTGCAGACATGTGAAATCAAAGCTGAAGGAGGGAAACGCTTCCTAACCTTACACAAAGTCAAGTTAGACCAAGCTGGTGAAGTCCTTTACCAAGCACTTAATGCAGTTACTACAGCTATCCTGACAGTGAAAGGTACAATGCACCATGAAATGGAGTACAATATCAACTTAAAAAGAGTTCACTTTGAGTATGTTACAAACTATGTGTTCCATTTTGTTTCCAGAAATTGAACTGGACTTTGCTGTTCCCCTAAAAGATGTCACTGTCCCTGAGAGACGCCAAGCAAGGTTTGAATGTGTCCTTACCAGAGAAGCCAATGTTATATGGTCTAAGGGCACTGATATACTGAAAATTGGAGAAAAATTTGACATCATTGCAGATGGAAAGAAACATATTCTTGTAATCAATGATTCTCAGTTTGATGATGAGGGAGAATACACTGCTGAAGTTGATGGCAAGAAGAGCACAGCAAGATTGTTTGTAGAAGGCAAGTATCTTATTATGTACAAAACAACAAATAATAAATATGTAAATAAGTATCTTTTAAAATCACATTAGCCTTTTTCCAGCAGTACTTATGTGTGCCTTCTTTCTATGCTACAGGTGTGAGGCTGAAGTTCATTTCACCTCTACAGGATCAAACAGTGAAAGAAGGAGAAACAGCTCACTTTCAGTTTGAGCTTTCTCATGAAGACATGCTGGTGAAATGGTACAAAAATGATAAGAGACTCCACACAAGCAGAACAGTTGTAATTACTTCAGAAGGCAAAGTTCATAAACTAGAAATGAGAGAAGTAACACTTGATGATATCTCTGAAATAAAGGCTGTAGTCAAGGACTTGAACACACAAGCAAACCTCAAAGTCTTAGGTAATTATAGAAGCAATATAAAACACACTATAGCATCAGTATAAACAACGTTAATAATTGGAGCATGACAAAATATTGATCTTTTAGTAAATTTATATTACTAATTTAATGTTTCATATCCAATATGCCTTTTATAGAGGCTGATCCGTACTTCACTGTGAAATTACAAGACTACAGTGCTGTGGAGAAAGATGATATTACACTGGAGTGTGAGCTTAGCAAAGATGTTCCAGTAAAATGGTACAAAGATGGTGAAGAACTAGTTGCTTCAAACAGAATTTCCATAAAAACAGATGGTTTGCGCCGTATCCTAACAATCAAGAAGGCTGCAGAGAGTGATAAGGGTGTTTATGAGTGCGACTGTGGAACAGACAAGACAAATGCTAATGTTGGCGTTGAGCGTAAGTCATCATGCCTTGGCTAAGGGAAAGTACTGAAACATTTGTAAAAGATTGTAGGCAAACAGACACTCTTTAGAGTATAGCAGCAAAAATTGTGCCTTTAGAAAACGTGTTGTTATGATGAATAGTTGAAATATCTAAATTTACAATTGTCAAATACATTTATGAGAAGAGACAATATATTTTAAGATATATAAATGGCTGTTTTAATGACAGCAATGATCATTTTTTTCTCTATATCCATTTACAGTCAGGAAAAAAAATCAGTTTATTTAACTGTAACATGTAAGTTAATTACATGGAAAAATATTCTTACTGAAGCTAACTAAACTTTCAGACATATTACAGAAAGAGGTTATATACTGCCCAAACTTGAGCTTTTTTTAAAAGTTAAATACTTGGTGGTGGTAGTATATGAATTTCCTAAAGAGGGGATAATAAGAGAGCTGAAATCCTTTCCAGTCCTGCATTTCTATGTTATAGAATGAATAATTAGATGTGAACTTTTTTTTTTCTTTTAGCTCGCTTAATTAAAGTGGAACGCCCACTGTATGGAGTGGAAGTATTTGTTGGTGAAACAGCACGTTTTGAAATTGAAATTTCTGAGCCTGATGTCCATCCTATATGGAAGCTGAATGGAGAGACCCTAACACCTTCACCTGTGAGACTGCTGCTCTATTTTTAGATCATAATTTACACTAGTAAAACATTTGATAATGTTTGTAGTTTCCTAGAATACTCATATTTTGATGAGTTCTTTTTTCTTTATCGCCAGGAGTGTGAAATCATTGAGGATGGGAAGAAGCATATTCTTGTCCTTCATAACTGCAAACTGGATATGACTGGAGAAGTGTCTTTCCAAGCTGCTAATGCTAAAAGCAGTGCCAGTCTGAAAGTGAAAGGTACAGTCTGCACTTTGCCAACATTTCCATGTGTGTCTCAGAGCACTAGAACAAATCTAGTAGCAGAAAGATCTATATAAACCTATTACTGAACTGAAAGTGCTCTTCTTTGATTTCAGAATTGCCTCTCATCTTCATCACTCCACTAAGTGATGTGAAGGTCTTTGAGAAGGATGAAGCCAAGTTCGAATGTGAAGTGTCTAGAGAACCCAAGACTTTCCGTTGGTTAAAAGGAACGCAAGAGATCACTCCTGATGAAAGATTTGAAATTATTTCAGATGGAACAAAACATGCTCTGATTATTAAATCTGTTGTGTTTGATGACGAAGCTAAATATATGTTTGAAGCTGAAGATAAGAGAACAAGTGCAAAACTAATTATTGAAGGTTTGTCTGACTTTGCCTTTCTAGGAAAGAGTTATACCATAGTTGTCCTTGAACAGTTTTTATTGGTAGCATTATTATTAATGAAACGTTTTGTTGATACAGGTATTCGCCTGAAATTCATTACTCCTCTCAAGGATGTAACAAAAAAAGAGAGAGAAACTGCAGTGTTCACAGTGGAACTCTCACATGAAAATATTCCTGTTGTCTGGTTCAAGAATGACCAGCGATTACATACCAGTAAAGTGGTTTCAATGACGGATGATGGAAAATTTCATACACTCACAATCAAAGATCTTACTATTGATGATACTTCTCAGATTAGAGTGGAAGCTATGGGCAAATCATCAGAAGCTAAACTCACTGTTCTTGGTAAGCATACCCAAAAGAATTCACATGATGTATATTATCAGAAGTATTATTAATGAAAAATGAATATATCATCAGAAAGTCTTGGGATTTGTTGGATGTGTGTTTTTTTTGTTGTTGTTTAGTTTGGTTCGGTTTGGGGGTTTGGCCTAAACCGACTTGGTGATTTTTGACAACTTGACAATCTGCTTGTCTTCCCTGGGGTTCCACTTTCCAAAAGGAAATTAAAATCACTTCAAAATTTCATACAAGTGTGGTGAAAATAGCTATAAAATGAATCTCCTAGAACAGCAAAATCATGTTGTCAGTAGCATGAGTAGTACACTGAATTTTTTTCTTAGCTATTTGTTGTTTTCTCTTTTTGCCACATAACTATGCAATAATTATAAGGACTGTATTTAATCCCCTTGCAGGGCATAAGCATGAAATGCATCTTATGGTAAGAACCCTTTTCCTTTCTGAAAGACTTAATCTTCACATTAAAAGATGTCTTAACTTTTACTTGCAGAGGGAGATCCTTACTTCACTGGGAAGCTTCAAGATTATACTGCTGTAGAGAAAGACGAAGTGATTTTACAATGTGAAATCAGCAAAGCAGATGCCCCAGTGAAATGGATGAAGGATGGCAAACCAATTACTCCATCAAAGAATGTTGTTATTAAGGCTGATGGTAAAAAGAGAATACTTATCCTCAAGAAAGCTTTGAAGAAAGACATTGGAAAATATACTTGTGATTGTGGTACTGATCAAACCTCTGCTAACCTCAATATTGAAGGTATGGTTATTTTACTGGGTTGCTGTGTTGAAGAGAACTTTTAGATGTTCATTAGCAACTGAGGTAATCAATCACTTTTTCCCACCCGCCTCCCCAGACAGGGATATTGAGATCATACGTCCGCTATACAGCGTGGAGGTGATTGAGACAGAGACTGCCCGTTTTGATATTGAAATCTCTGAGGAAGGTGTCCATGGCAATTGGAAACTAAAAGGAGAACCCTTGACTGAATCACCTGTAAGCAGATATTTAAAGATGTTTTTTATGTATGGCTCAACAACTTGCATGGAACTGGGGTGTGAGGGAGAAGCAGACAGCTGCAGAAATTAAGTGAAAACTCTTTCTGCTTTCTATAATCATGTATCTGAAGTGTTAAGACCACATAGAATTATTTTAAATGTAATAGCATTTAAAAATCAAAACTTTGGATTCAGTGCATTTACCTTTTGTTTTTTTTGAGCTATGTTTGTTTTAGATAGATGTGGATCACATTTTCAAACTCTTCACTATTGCTCTGGTAGCTAATATTTGTTTAAAATGGCATAATGCTTAATTATATATTCTTAAGTCCTAGCTGGTAGAATATGGAAATTTAAAATAAATAAATAAAAATGGTATAATCATGACTAACTGTAACTGCTTTGATGTTACAGTACTGATGTGAAAAATACACAAAGATAAAAAGTTTCGTGAAAATCAGTGTGAGGGTAAAATAAAAAGATCCTTCTCAAGGAAAAGGGACAACAAAAGCTTAGTATTTCCTACTTCTTCTCAGCCTTCTGACTGGTCTGCATCTGCATATATTGGCTAGTCACTCAGCACATACATGCCACCCTCATTAATGCATTGCTTCTTGCCCTTTCTTGCTAAGAGGAAGTAGATTGTATAAGAACAGAGGAGACTGAAAGTAAAGGGGCTAGACTATGGATGAAAGTTTAGAGGGGATATTAGGGAGCTTGGGTCTGAGTTTTGTGGAGGAAATAACAGATCAATGGTATGAAGAGAAGCATGGGCTCTTGTGCTGAGCGTGAAAAAGATACTGAAAAAATTGCTTCACTTTTCTTTTTGAAGGACTGTGAAATCAAGGAAGAAGGCAAAAAGCACTTCCTTACACTGTATAATGTACGCTTAGATCAAGCTGGTGGAGTAGATTTCCAAGCAGCAAATGCTAAATCTGGTGCTCACCTTCGAGTGAAACGTAAGTGTCTTTGAAATTACCTAAATGAAAACAAGGTGGAAAAAAACCCATACTATATTCAACCCAGAGCAATTATTTCTAGAACAGCAATTCAAGTATTAATTATTCAAGCTGTCTTCACCTCTTTAAGTTAAGGAAAGTTTTCTTTCTCCATTTACGTATTTATTTATTTATTTATAATCTATGTAGTTTATTAATATAAGAAAAAGTAAGGAGATGGCCTTAAATGCTTCTTTATGGTCTGGCATCATATGCAGTTATGAAATCAAAGTATCATAAGCAGAGGCTTTACAGCATTGAAATATCATGTTAACCTGAGAGGATGGGATCACAGTGATATTTGGGGATAGGGTTAAGAATGTGATGGACAGGGACAGACCACATGGTTGAAGACCACTTGTTTGCCACTCCAATCGTAGCCCTCGCTATTTTGGAAAACACATGCCTTATCTAGCAAGAGGCATGCAGGGCTTGGCAGAGAGACAGATGCACAGCAACTTTCCTGCTGACCTTGTTCAATTTAAAGAAACGCACTCTGCAAATAGGAAATTTTCGGTCACTAGCCCTCCCCCTAAAGCCCCAGGGTGGCCCCTTCTATTTACGGAATTAAACAAGCAGCACTGCGATGTCTGTCTCTCTTGAGGGAAGCCACCATGGAGAATTAGTACATAAGGACAGTGGTTCTCTCTTGGGTAGAAGTGACTAATCTGAAAATAATGTTGTCTTCTTACCAAGCTCGAGTAATAGGCTTGCTGAGACCCCTCAAGGATGTAACAGTGACAGCTGGGGAATCAGCAACCTTTGACTGCGAACTCTCTTATGAAGGAATCCCAGTAGAGTGGTTCTTGCAGGGAAAGAAACTGGAGCCCAGTGATAAGGTAAGGAGACTAAACTTTATTTTCCCTCACGTTTGCTCCTCCTTCCTCTCTCTCAGTCTTCTCCATATTATTTCTCATTTACTTTCTGCCAGTAGAATTACTAAGTCACAAGAATATAGTAGTGCTACTGTGTTGAATGGTAAAAATGGTAAATCTGACTGAATCAGACATGGCTTTCTTTTTCTTTCTTCTATGTTTTCCTTTTTTTTTTCCTTTTTTTTTTTTTTTTTCCCCTGGAGAGGTTGGAAGATCTGGAATACTATAAGTTTTTATTATACAGAATACTATAAGTTTAAGTTTTTCTATGATTCTATAAGTTTTTATTGAACAAAGGGAAACTATGAGTTAAGTGCCTGATTCTGTGGGAGACTGAGCTACAGAGGTACTGGATGATTATTTTTTTTCTCAGATTAATTGCAGTAATGGTGAGGGCATTTTGAAAGGTGGTATCGGGAAATGCTTTTTTTCTCCTGAATGTCGAGTTGCAGTCCAATTCTTCATATAAGGGGATTAAGAGGATTCGAATTCCATTTCAGGCATTTGTTCTGGCTCCCCAGATAACTTTCTAAGCAGATTTGCTTGTCAAGCACTTCTCACTAACTATTTTTAACCCTTCATCAAGTGCTGGCTCTTAGCTTTGAGTTCTGAGTAGTCTGGAATGCAGCCAATTTAAAATTTAAAGTTAATGGAAGGAGAGATACTTTAAAAAGATAAAATTAAAAAACAAAAAACAAAAAAACAAACAAAAAAAAAAAAGACTGGTTTTAAGGCTTCTTTCTTTTTTTCTTTTTATATTTTTTTTTTTTGTTCATATATTAGCCCTAAGGGAAGTAATGCAAATGAAAGTATCAGTTGTAAACCTCATGCAAAGCAAACTTTAAAGGCATCATATGACGTAGCAAAGTTTAAAAACCTGTAATAATGTGACTAACAATACTTCAGTACATATTTTTTTACCTTAAGATATAATTTTAACAGTTTGTTTTCAGTTTTGGAAAATAGATCTTTCAAAGCTTCACCAAATTTGCTTACATTAAAACTATTTCCTACAAAAAATAGTATAGAAATCAGAAAAAAAAAAAAATCATCAAAGAAGTAGCAACCCTTTTACTATGTTTAAAGATAGATAGGCAAAACTGTATATCAACGGAAGAGACATTTAATAAATCAAGGTTATCACTTCTCAGCTTAGCTATAAAAATATGAAAAGCTATTAATCACTACAGTGACTTGTTAGTTATTACTGCCTCACAAGATAAGTTCAATAGTTCTGTGTGATGGAACATTGTTTTGTCATTTGAATTACATGGGGAAAAAAAAAAAAAAATCCTTCAGCTTACATATACATTCAAAACTTCCATTTGTCTTCAGCTGAAATTTTGTGAAGTGGTGTTTATGTAGGAGTACCTTGTTAAAATGTATGATTGCAAAGAATCATATATTTTAATCATGCAAACAAACAAACAAACAAACAAAAACTGGAAATGTTATTTTAGGCAGAACTTTCTACCAAAACTTAATAGAAAGACAATTTCGTATTTGAAGAAGGGTATATGGGGAGGGTGCCAAACCCCTTTAATTTCTCTAAAAGTTTTTACTTTGATGTAGAAAGGAATAATAATTTTTCCCATGAAGTTATAAACTTATAAACTACTTAATTTGGCATTTATTAATACGTGTTCAAAATGAACGTGATCTCAAGGTTCATTCTGAACTTTGATAGTAAACTCAGATTTTCTAATATAAAGACACAAGTAAAATGTGTGGGAACATAAAATCCCAGTTTCTCGTAAGTGAAAGAACAAAACAAAAATGATTCTCAAAATCTTCACATTTGTATCTTTAGATATATCTAGTGTATACAAAAGGAAATAATTCAAGCTTCATATAAAAGTAAACAAAAAAACTCCACAGGTAACAATAAATATCAACTATTTCATTAACTATTCCTCAAATATTTGTTCTAGATATTTATGCAAGTATTTTTAATGCACTTTTTAAGGTTGTCACACGTGCTGAAGGGAGAGTTCACACACTTACTCTTAGAGATGTAAAGTTAACAGATGCAGGAGAAGTTTCACTGACTGCAAAAGATTTCAGAACTCAAGCAAATCTTTTTGTGAAAGGTAAGTCAATCATTTTAATTATACCATAGTCTCTATTAATAGTCTGTTCATGATTCACCCTGCAAAAGGACATAATATGTATATATTATATGTACACCATATATCAGATTAGGAAGTTCATACATGCAATACTGGACTGGTAGATAACTTTCATGATTAAAATATCCTCTTAGTTAAAATGTTTATGCTTCACAGAAGAGCTAGGGAAACAAAGAAATACTGGAAACATGTCAGATGTGGGAGTTGAATTAAGGTTTCCAGTGCTTCACTGCAGATTTGAATATTCAACTGGCTTCAACATGACCCATGAATACTGGTCATTATATCTCCTCACGGCTTCCTTGTGATTCTTGCATTAGAGTATCTAGAAACCTGAGAATACAACTATCACACCAGTCAAGTGATATAATATTGGCTAGATTTCTTAGCTATGTAACGTTAAGAAGTCAAAAAAACTGCACACGCTTCTAATATAGTTATTCAAAGAAAAAAAAAAAAGTTCCAAAATTTCAGGATAGAACTTCAGAATCACTGAGCTCACATGGCTGTAGTGTGGCTAAAGAAACTGAATTGCAAGGCTTTGTGATAATGATTTGTGAGTAAAATCCTCTTGGACAAGGAGATCATTGAAAATATTCTTACAGTAAGCTGAAAATGAGGAAACTGGCTGAATTAACAGAGTATTATTAAGGAATTAAAATAATAAAAAACTTTAGTAGAGAAGTCTAAGAGCACTGTTAATTATTCAGTCAAAAAAAAAAAATAGTAAACCACATGGGAGAGTTCTGTATTAGCAGAAGGCCGGATAAAATTTGGATCTTTTCTATCAAAAATCTGTCTCCTCCTTTCAGAACCTCCTGTTGAATTTACTAAACCACTTGAGGACCAGACTGTTGAAGAGGAGGCCACTGCAGTACTGGAATGTGAAGTTTCCAGGGAAAATGCAAAAGTGAAATGGTTCAAAAATGGAGAAGAAATTCACAAAACAAAGAAGTATGATATAATTTCTGATGGCAGGGTCAGAAAACTCATTATCCATGGCTGCACACTGGATGATGCAAAAACATACACCTGTGATGCTAAAGATTTTAAGACATCATGTTTTCTCAATGTAGAACGTAAGTCATTTATAAATTTCTAGAAGATATCTAAGTACTGCAGACACTATGTACTACTGTCTATGTATATAGACACTATGTACTTGTGTCTATGACTAGCAATAAATAATAATATCAAGTGCAGCAATTTATCTTTTTTTTTTTCTTTTTTTTTTTTTTTGTAGCAATTCGTGTTGAGTTCCTGAGACCACTAACTGACCTTGAAGTAAAAGAAAAAGAATCTGCTCGGTTTGAATGTGAAATTTCTCGTCCAGGTGTTAAGGTCAATAATAATAATTCTTAATCTGTGTAATTCCTTTTACTACGGGTTGTTGGCTTTTTTGTTTTGTTTTGTTTTTAATTCACAACTTCATAGTGTTGTTGCAAAACAACACACAACTGAAATCTATTGTAAGTATATTAATGTTAATAAGCATGTCAATTTGTTCTAAAACAGGTGAAATGGTTTAAGGATGGCATTGAAATTAGAAAAGGCAAGAAATATGACATAATTTCCAGAGGCACAGAACACATTCTTATTATCAGTAAATGTGTCCTTGATGATGAAGCTGAATATGCCTGTGAAGCAAAAACAGCTCGCACTTCTGGCCTACTTACAGTGTTAGGTGAACACACCTTTTTAATAATCTAATATATGAAGAGAAAAATATTTGTTTTAATGAAAAGTTTTAATTGTTTTTCCAAATTCTTGTTGCAGAGGAAGAGGCTGTTTTCACAAAAAATCTTCCTGATCTTGAAGTAAATGAAAATGACACTGTAAAATTGATCTGTGAAATCTCAAAGCCTAATGCTGAAGTTACTTGGTTCAAAGGAGATGAGGAAGTGCCTGATGGTGGTAGATTTGAATACATTTCTGATGGTAGAAAACGAATTCTTGTCATACGTAATGCTCATCCTGAGGATGCTAGCAAATACACTTGCAAGCTCCCAAGCTCTAGTACAACAGGAAAACTTACTGTACATGGTAAGAGAGTTACTTCTCTGTCTTTGTTTTCTGAAAAAAAAAAAAAAAAAAAAAAAAGTCAAAAAAAATACACAATATGGTTTATTCTCTTCATAAATAGAAAGTAAAATGCTTACCTACAAAAATATTTTCTTTCAGAACTTGCAGCAGAGTTTCTTACCAGACCACAAAATCTTGAGGTTCTTGAAGGAGACAAAGCTGAATTTGTGTGTTCAGTATCCAAAGAGGCAATTACAGTACAGTGGCTTTGGGGTGACACAGTTCTGGAGCCTGGTGATAAGTATGACATAATTTCAGATGGCAAAAAGAGGACGCTTGTGATAAAAGACTCTACTCTAGGAGATGCAGGAAAGTATACTGTCATGGTTGGTGAAGCTAAAGCTACAGCACGCTTAACAGTGATTGGTAAGCTTTTTTTTTTTATTAATGTACAGGTACATGTTTTACTGTATTCCTTCTACTACATGATGTCATCTTTCTTCTGTTTTCTGAATTTCAGAAAAACTCAGGATTATAACTCCCCTTAAGGACCAAGAAGTTAATGAGGGTCAAGAAATTATCTTCAACTGTGAAGTCAATAAAGAAGGTGCCAAAGAGAAATGGTACAAAAATGATGAAGCAATATTTGATAGTGCAAAATATATTATTGTCCAGAAGAATTTAGTTTACACTCTCAGAATCAGGGACGCACAGTTGAAAGATCAAGCTACCTATACTATCTCACTATCAAACCAGAGAGGAGAACAAGTCAAGAGCTCTGCTGCATTAACAGTATTAGGTAAATATCTTCCACTGTATTAAAGCTGTTTAATCATCCTGTATTCAATTTCATGTAAGGATAATGAGGAGGTAAATTAATCACATTTTATTTTTTGTCTTAACAGAGGAGGATCTCAGAATTGTTGAGCCCCTTGAAGATATTGAGACCATGGAAAAGAAAACTGTCACATTCTGGTGCAAAGTCAATCGCCTTAATGCAACTCTCAAATGGACAAAGAATGGTGAAGAGATCACATTCAACAAGCGCATTTTGTATAAAATTGATAAATACAAACACTCGCTCATCATTAAAGACTGTGGCTTTATAGATGAAGGTGAATACACTGTAACTGCTGGACAAGACAAATCTGTTGCAGAACTTCTCATCACAGAAGCACCAGCAGACTTCATTGAACATCTCCGGGATCAGACCGTCACTGAATTTGATGACGCTGTCTTCACCTGCCAACTTTCCAAGGAGAAAGCTAGTGTGAGATGGTACAGAAATGGCAGAGAAATCAAAGAAGGCAAAAAGTATGCACATTTTATTATGCTTGTTAATATGCTAAACACATTTGCTTTACTTTGTATCTTTATCTGGATATTATAATGCTGCTTACTTATTTTCTCCCCATAAAGATATCAGTTTGAAAAGGATGGAAACCTGCACAGATTAATCATAAAAGACTGTAGACTAGATGATGAGTGTGAATATTCCTGTGGGGTGGATGACAGGAAATCTAGGGCAAGACTTTTTGTTGAAGGTATGTATAAAATTAAATAGGATTGATTTCTTCATTATTTAGTGATAGTAGAAATGACACACTAATACCACCAAATGAATTGATGTTTATTTCAGAAATCCCTGTTGAGATTATCCGACCACCACAAGATATCTATGAAGCTCCTGGTGCAGATGTCATCTTCATGGCTGAGTTGAACAAAGACGGTGTGGAAGTCAAGTGGCTGAGAAACAACATGATTATTGTTCAAGGTGACAAACATCAGATGATGAGTGAAGGAAAGGTCCATAGGCTGCAGGTGTGCGATATAAAGCCCCGTGACCAAGGGGAATACAGATTTATTGCTAAAGATAAAGAAGCTAGAGCTAAACTTGAATTAGCAGGTAAGTTGTCTGCTTTGTATTTATTTTATAAAATTTGAGATAGGGAAATTAACTCTTCAAGTAAAGCTATTAAAATGAATATGAAATCAGTCTGAGACAAGTGCAAGTCTGTTAAACTGTATGAATTATAATTCAGACAACAATTTTATTATTATTATTATTATTATTATAGCATGCTTTTCCAGCTGTCAAGGAAATTATAGGTCACTTTTCAATGTCTACAGTAAAGAGCACAAATTGAGCTTACAAGATACAAAATCTTTTCATTAGGTCACTGCAGATGTAAAGTATGCAAATTATTTGACCTGCTCATTTCAGTCACATAAGACTATTAGTTCTTCATTTGTCTTTTACAGGATCAGACCAATAAAATTAATGGTCAAAAAGCAGCTCCCTCTTCCCTCATTTTATAGGAGAACACGGTACATAATGTCTGAGTTTCTTGCTCTCTGGAGCAATCCAATAAATATATGAAAGAATCTGTTTAGAATTGACACAACAGTTCCTCTTACTTTTGTATGTGTGCTTCTTAGATGACTTCGCACATATATCATTCTTATAATTTGTAAGTACTCACTTGTAATGTTGATCTTCCTTAGCTGCTCCTAGAATCAAAACTGGTGATCAAAACCTTGTCGTTGATGTTGGGAAGCCTTTAACTATGACTGTTCCATATGATGCCTACCCAAGAGCAGAAGCAGAATGGTTGAAAGGGGAGGAAGGTCTGCCATCAACAACTGTTGATACAACAACTGACTGCACTACCTTCAAAATTTATGAAGCAAAGAAATCAGATAAGGGAAGGTACAAGATTATACTTCGAAACAAACATGGCCAGGCAGAAGCATTCATCAATGTAGAGGTGATTGGTAAGTGATCCCATTGTTAAAACCTTGACTACCCTTTTTTAGGCCAAAACAAATAGAAGATGCAATGCTCTAAATTATTGTTGTATGTTTCTTAGATGTTCCAGGTCCAGTTAGAAACTTGGAAGTCACTGAAACTTATGATGGTGAAGTTGGCCTTGCCTGGCAGGAACCAGAAAGTGATGGTGGAAGCAAAATCATTGGCTACGTCATTGAAAGACGTGATATCAAACGTAAGACCTGGATTATGGTCACTGATCGTGCAGAAAATTGTGAATACACAGTTACTGGACTTCAAAAAGGAGGAGTTGAGTACCTCTTTCGTGTTAGTGCACGGAACCGAGTGGGTACCGGTGAGCCAGTTGAAACAGAGAGACCCGTGGAAGCTAAGAGCAAATTTGGTGAGCAGAAGTTATGAAAAACTCAGTGTTTTATGAGTGTGTGAAAAAAATACTACTAACTAGAGGATAGAGAAACACATACCTTGTTTTTCCTTTTTCTCTCTAAAATAAAATGCAGAAGTTCCTGGTCCTCCTCAAAATGTAGAAGTTACTGATGTGAACAGGTTTGGTGCTACACTTACCTGGGAAGTACCTGAGCATGATGGAGGAACTCCAATTACTGGCTACATTATTGAACTGCGTAACAGAGCTTCCATCAAATGGGAGCCAACTATGACCACTGGAGCTGATGAACTGTCAGCTATCCTGACTGACGTTGTGGAAAATGAAGAATATTTTTTCAGAGTAAGAGCTCAAAATATGGTTGGAGTTGGCAAACCAAGTCCTGCTACACGTGCGGTAAAAATTATGGACCCAATTGGTAAGTATGCAAGTTCTACTGTGATTGCATTACAAGTTAAGGACATTTTGGCTATTTAAATACGAAGTGTACAGGAATGTTCCCAAAAGCAATCAGAGAAATGGGTGCTGAAAATAATGGGTATAACTGAACTTCTCCTGACTTTAATATTTAAACATACAAAAGTATGTTACTTACTATTATTTGACACAATAAGAACTTCCAGTATTTTTGCTCTGAAATTAGAACTGAACCTCAATTAAAAAAAAAAAAAAAAAAAAAAAAAAAAAAAAAAAAAACCTCTGCATAGGCTAGCTGATATGCAGAGATACACTCCTCTACCAGTTGCCAACATTTGTTTCTCTCAAATTATTTACAGAGAGACCAAGTCCTCCCATTAACCTTGATCATTCAGATCAAACTAAAACATCAGTGCAGCTCACATGGGAACCTCCTCTCAAAGATGGTGGAAGCCCAATCTTAGGGTATATTATTGAAAGGCAGGAAGAAGGAACAGACAAATGGATCCGCTGTAACCCAAAGCTAGTACCAGCTCTTACTTTTAAGGTAAGATGTTTGATCCATCAACAAAGTACTCAAAATGTGTAGATCACCTTTAATATGAGTTACTAAATAATTATTTGTGCTTTTTAGGTAACTGGATTGAAACCAGGATCCCGTTATTACTACAGAGTCTCAGCAGAAAATGCAGCTGGTGTGTCTGACCCAGCTGAGGCTATTGGGCCATTAACTGCAGATGATACTTTTGGTAAGCCATATGCTATGTATCAAAGATATTTTATCAGAAAAGATGCACAATGAAAGTGTGTCATGTGGCTAAGATACATATCTTTCACCATCAGTGGTGCCAACTAGCAAAAAGAGCCTTAGACCTTTGACATTCTGAGTTATGTCTCCTTCATTTCCTCTTGAAGGAGGAAAAGGCAGAGAAGACTCAAAAAAAAAAAAAGAAAAAAAAAAGACTATAAACACTGTAAAGTTTTTATATTTTTTATATTAAAAGATAGATTAATCTCCTGTCTAGTAATACTAAGATAGCTTATGATCTGACATATTTCTAAAAACAAAAACAAACAAAAATAACAACAACAACATTTATCTGGGTGAGTTAGAGAGTTAGAGAGTCATAAGCTACAGCTGCCTAGACAGCTGCAACCTGCTGGCAGAGATACAGTTGGAATAAGACTTTCAATACAGAAATCATTAGCCATATTCAGAATATCTGAAAATATTTAATGGAATCAATTTTTCACTTTTTCAGTTGGACCTACAATGGACCTAAGTGCATTTAAAGATGGACTGGAAGTTATTGTTCCAGAGCCAATCAAGATCCGTGTTCCTATCACTGGGTACCCTGTGCCAACTGCCACATGGTCTTTTGGTGATCAAGTCTTAGAAGAGGGTGATCGTGTAACAATAAAGACCACTGCCTCCTTTGCAGAACTTTTAATTACTCCAAGTGAACGTCCAGACAAGGGAATTTATACCTTAACATTGGAAAACCCTGTGTCATCTGTTTCAGGAGAAATTAATGTTAACGTTATTGGTAAGTGGATGGATACATATATTCCAACATTAACATTTTTAGATTAATAATGTGAAATCACACAACTTCCAGTAAACCAAGAATATTAAAACATAACTAAAAACTAGAAATCCATCCCATAAAAGCTTTTTTCTTCTTTTCAACATTCAGCTGTTTGTTGTTTCAGGAAGAATAGCTAAGTACAGTAAGTCTTTTGATGGGTAAATGAAATAGAGATGATCTGACAATTTCTGATTACAAACGAATTAATAAAATTTCTTTGATTTCTAGCTCGCCCAAGTGCACCAAGAGAACTTAAAGTTTTAGACATAATCAGGAACACGGTACAGCTGTCATGGGAACCTCCAGAAGATGATGGTGGAAGTCCAGTTACTGGCTATATCGTTGAAAAACGTGAAGTAAGCCGGAAAACATGGATCAAAGTAAGTTTTTTCTCACTTCTGTTTGCTATATTGTTTCCACATGTGCTACTGAATTTTGTCATACTTTTGTGATTGCTCATTGGAAATAAATTTTAGAAGCACAGTGGATTCTTTCTTCTCTTTAGGTTATGGATCAGGTCGTTGACCAAGAATTCACTGTTCCTGATCTCATCCAAGGAAAAGAATATTTATTTAGAGTTTCTGCATGCAATAAATGTGGCCCAGGAGAACCTGCATATATTGATGAACCTGTAAATATGTCAGCACCAGCAAGTGAGTCACCTTTTCCATATTGTTGGTGATTTTCTTGCTGACTGTCTCTAAAACATTGCTGATTTTCTTTATGATAAGATAGAAAAAAAATCTCCCTTACATGGTATCTTAGAAACCAATCTGTATTTAATTTTCAATAGCGGTGCCTGATCCACCAGAGAATGTTAAATGGAGAAATCCGACATCAAAAGGAATCTTCCTAACATGGGAACCTCCCAAATATGATGGTGGTGCCCGCATCAAGGGCTATCTGGTAGAAAAATCACAACGTGGCACAGATAAGTGGGAGACATGTGGGGAGCCTGTTATTGAAACAAAGTAAGTAAATTAACATTTTGTCCTATCACTATTTATCTGCAAGAGGCTGACCCCCAGCTCACCACAACTTCATGAGTTGTAGAGAGCAATAAGGTTTACCCCAAGCCTCCTCTCCTTCACACTAAACAACCCCAGTTCCTTCAGCTGCTCCTCATAAGATTTGTGTTCCAGGCCCTTCAACAGCTTCAGAGCTCTTCTCTGGACACACTCCAAGGGCCTTGATGTCTTTCTTGTAATAAGGGGCCCAAAACACAGTACTTGAGGTGCTGCCTCACCAAAGCTGAGTACAGGGAGACAACCACCTCCCTCATCCTGCTGGCCACACTGCTTCCAATACAAGCTAGGATGCCATTGGCCTTCTTGGCCAGCTGGGCACACTGCTGGATCATGTTCAGGCAAGCATTCACGGTGGAAATTAGAAGAAATTTCTTCTCAGAAAGAGTGGTTAGTCACTGGAACAGATTGCCCAGGGAGGTGGTGGAGTCACCGTCACTGGGGTGTTTAAAGAAAGACTGGATGTGGTACTCAGGGACATAGTTTAGTGTGTAATATTGTTGGTAGGCAGACATTTGTACTAGATAGTCTTGGAGGTCTTTTCCAACCTTAAGGGTTCTATGATTCTATGATATCCCTTAGAGTAACTGTATCATCTGCAACGCTTTAAATATTTGTTTGTTGTTGTTTTAAACAACCAGAATGGAAGTAACAAAACTGAAGGAAGGAGAGTGGTATGCATATCGGGTTAAGGCTTTGAACAGAATAGGAGCTAGCAAGCCAAGCAAGCCAACAGATGATATTCAGGCCATTGATGCAAAAGGTAATTACATATATCACTGAATTACAATAGACACTTTATTTTTACCTTTATCATTTTATTATGTGATATATGGTTTCTATAACAATGGCTTACTTTTCTCCTAAATCAGAGGCTCCAGAAATTTTCTTAGATGTGAAACTGCTAGCTGGACTCACTGTGAAAGCTGGAACTAAAATTGAGCTGCCAGCTAAAGTAACTGGAAAGCCAGAGCCCCAGATTACTTGGACAAAGGCTGACAAAATTCTAAGACCTGATGACAGAATCACCATTGAAACCAAACCTAATCATTCTACAGTCACTATTACAGACAGCAAAAGGAGTGACAGTGGAACCTATATTATAGAAGCTGTAAATTCCAGTGGACGTGCTACTGCTGTTGTTGAAGTTAATGTTCTCGGTATGCCTGTATTTTATATTGTTTATAAAAACCATCAGTAACATACTGAGGTATGCAAGCAGAAGATTAATATTTGCATCTTGTCCGCTACAGATAAACCTGGTCCACCAGCTGCATTTGATGTATCAGAAATCACAAATGAATCCTGCCTTCTAACATGGAATCCTCCCCGAGATGATGGGGGTTCTAAAATTACAAACTACGTCCTTGAGAAAAGAGCTACGGACAGTGAAATATGGCATAAGTTGTCATCAACTATCAAGGACACAAAATTCAGAGCTACAAATTTAACTCCTCATAAAGAATATGTTTTCCGAGTCAGTGCTGAGAACATGTATGGTATCGGGGAGCCAGCACAGTGTAGCCCCATCATTGCAAAATATTCATTTGGTTAGTGAATTAAATGAATATTTAATTTTGACAATATTTTAACAGAAATAAAAACACTTGTGATGGTTTTGATTCTGTTGTTTTTAATTTGTTAATTTATACAGACCCACCAGGCCCTCCAACAGGTCTCAAGCCTGTAGAGGTCACTAAAGATTCAGTGACCCTAACGTGGAACGAACCAGATGAAGATGGTGGCAGTCCCATAACTGGCTACTGGGTTGAACGATATGATCCTGAACAGGATAAATGGATAAAATGCAACAAAATGCCAGTGAAAGATACAACATTCAAGTAAGATATAGTCACTTTAGACTGAAATAGGTAACAGAGACATATAAATGTAAAAGTAGCCTTTTAAACAATTCTTACATTGTGCTTGATTTTTTTTCCTTGCTTCAGTAAGCTGAGATCCAACTAACATCCGGTGACATACTTCATTTCATACTTAGTTTTAAAAAGAATGTCTTTACATAAGACTGAATCATTCTTTTCTCTCTCTTTTTTTTTTTTTTAACTGTTATGCTTAATGACTTCTGTGCTTTGTGATTACTTGTAAGACATTCTAAAATCTCAGACATAACTACCTAATGCATCGGCTTGCTAATATCCCTTTCTTTTTTCCTCCTGAAACATATTAACAATCATGCAACAAGCAGAAATGCAAGATGGCTCTCAACACATTGATTTCTTAATCACAGCACACCATTTTACTGTTGGCATTTTACCTATTCTGAATGTTCACCATTTCATATAACATCATTAACAGTTATCTGGGTAGTCTCAGATTGTCAAAGAAAATTATAATATGAAGAGTATGGAGGATAATGTTTTAGGCAAGAGTTAATGTGTCGATTTTGCTTAATCAAATTTATTTTTTATTTCCAGAGTTAAAGGTCTTACAAATAAGAAGAAATATAAGTTCCGTGTCTTGGCAGAGAATCTTGCAGGACCTGGAAAACCAAGCAAGGAAACAGAGCCAATCTTAGTGAAAGACCCAATTGGTATAATAAACACATTTTTTTTACTGATTTAATTTAACAATATATAAATATGTATGTTTGTTTTCAATCATGTAATTAACATTGGGCTCCTGCCTAGATCCACCATGGCCCCCTGGAAAGCCAACAGTGAAAGATGTTGGCAAGACATCATTATTCCTGAACTGGACAAAGCCAGAACACGATGGAGGGGCAAAGATCGAATCTTATGTCATTGAACTATTAAAGACTGGAACAGACGAGTGGGTGAGAGTGGCTGAAGGTGTTCCCACAACTGAACACTTCCTCAAAGGGCTTATGGAGAAACAAGAATACTCATTCCGTGTAAGAGCTGTGAACAAGGCTGGAGAGAGTGAGCCCAGTGAACCCAGTGACCCTGTGCTGTGCAAAGAGAGGCTGTGTAAGTACTGTTTCAGAATGTGTTGCTACTGCAATTATGCTCTCACTTTATTTTGAAAAAGCCCTATGTCTGCCTACCTGTGTAGGTACCAAGTGAGCTCTTCCAAGCTTATGAAATACTAAAATGTACCCTACTTAATCTAGGAAAATACAAAGTTTTTATAGTTTCATTATTATTCTGTGTCTTCCAAGATCTTTTTTTCTGGGCAATATATCAACCTTTTCCTTGTATTGATATTTTACAGATCCTCCTTCACCACCTCGGTGGCTTGAGGTTATTAATATTACTAAAAACACAGCGGATCTTAAATGGACAGTACCAGAAAAAGATGGGGGTTCTCCAATTACCAACTACATTGTCGAAAAGAGAGACGTAAGGAGAAAAGGCTGGCAGACAGTTGATACAACAGTAAAAGATACCAAGTATACAGTGAGCCCACTGACTGAAGGCTCACTGTATGTTTTCCGTGTGGCTGCTGAAAATGCCATTGGTCAAAGTGACTATTGTGAAATTGAAGATTCAGTTCTAGCTAAAGATACTTTCAGTAAGTATGAGATTTGCTAGCCGACTGGTCAGTAAAACAGCTCACTTGTCATGGGTTTCTCTTCTTTTCATGTGTGTATGTTTTTTTTCTTTAGCAACCCCTGGGCCTCCATATGCTCTTACAATAGTTGAAGTGACAAAAGGTCATGTTGATTTAAAATGGGAACCACCTAAGAATGATGGCGGCAGACCAATTCAAAGGTAAGCTCATTTTATGTTTCTGTAGTGTTTCCTGTATATGATTTATTATTTTTTATATAAATGAAGATATTTCTGTCAAAATTTTTAAATTCTAAATGGACACATTTTATATGAAAAAGAAGTGAATTTATGTTTAAAAAAAAAAAAAAAAAGAAGCTAAAAAGAAGCTATATGGTTACAGCAATTAAGAGTTTAAAGTGGAAATTATACATATAGTTATGACCTAATGTGCATAAACAATGAATGTGTCTGAACATCATCAAAAGAGCATCTAATAAAATCAGATGAAATTGAATTGTAAACAAAATCAAACTTTAACGCAGCTGTAGTCTCCATCTCTAGCTGGATCTCTAGCCACTTGGCCCCATCTACCAAATAATATTGTTACATTTTCCTTTTGCCTGAGTTTCTCATTCAAACTATATACACTCAGCTAGTGCAAAGCCTCGTTGTTTTATGTTTATTCTCCTTGCTAATTTTTTCAAGCAGATATTTTTCCTCCTTTGGGTTTCTTCCAGCTTCTTCTTTTCTGTGACTTCTCAAATACCTGAGCTTTGAAATTTATCTTGAATGCTATTTATATTTTTCTCTTCATATTTTCACATTTTCTCTTCTTCCCAATCACAGCAAGCATATTCTAAACAAACTGACAACTACAGAGATCTGTCTGAAGCAACATAGATCACTCTATTTGCACTACTTTCCCATAGCCTGTCATAGACAAAATTTTGACAGCTGAAGAACTAATAGATAATATCTACAAATGTTTTCAGTGGAACTTATCCACTGATGACTGAACTAGTGAATATTTAAGTTTAGCATGGAGGCTCTTTTCTTCACTTCTGCAACTCTCCAAAACCTGAGAACACAGCAGAAGTTCAGTAATAGTCTCTCAAAATTGGCTCTGTCATTAATGTCAACGTCATTATATCCAAGACCTACTAGGGCAATCAGGAATATGTTGCTGTTATATGAAATAAAGCATACTGAGTCTGTCACCTGTGACTGTCTTTACTTTTCAATTGGCCACATCATTCCAGTCTCTCGCTATCTATTTTATTGAGCATGAAGTCCAATATGTTCATATTTCACATGCCTGATATTATTTACTCCTATTTATTCAGATATGTTATTGAAAAGAAAGAAAAACTGGCTACCCGCTGGGTAAAAGCTGGCAAGACATCTGGTCCAGATTGCAATTTCAGAGTGACTGATGTCATTGAAGGTACAGATGTACAGTTCCAGGTTCGTGCAGAAAATGAAGCTGGCTGTGGTCATCCCAGTGAACCAACTGACCTCATTCATATTGAAGATCCAACAAGTAAGTAGTGTTGTAATGTACAGTGTATGAGTGACGGAAACAGGGTGTCTATCTAGAACAAATATTCTGGGGGAAAAAATCAAACAATTCTTTTTGATTTCTGCAGGCCCTCCCTCACCTCCTCAGGATTTACATGTCACAGATGCAGGTCGAAAGCATATTTGCATTGCATGGAAACCACCAGAGAAGAATGGTGGAAGTCCTATTATTGGATACAATGTTGAGATGTGTGAAGCAGGAACAGAAAAATGGATGCGAATCAATTCTCGTCCAATAAAAGATCTAAAATGCAAAGTGGAGGAAGGTGTTGTTCCAGACAAAGAATATGTGCTGAGAGTCAGAGCGGTCAATGCTGTTGGAGCTAGTGAGCCATCAGACATCTCAGAAAAAGTTGTTACCAAAGACCCAGACTGTAAGAATAGATCTCCTTTTTCAAATCCGCATAACTGATAACTGAAAAAAGTCTTCACTGTTTGGCAACTTTCTAATAATATTATACTTACTTTTACAGGTAATCCAACAATTGATCTAAAAACTCATGACATTGTTGTTGTTAAAGGACAGAAATTAAGTATCCCTGTGCCCTTCAGAGCCGTTCCATCCCCAACTATAACATGGCACAAAGATGGCAAAGAGTTGAAAGCTGGTGACAGAACAACAATGAAGAGTGATTACACTTCTGCACTGCTTGAAGTCACAGACAGTGTTCATGCTGATGCTGGTGTTTATACAATCACATTGGAGAACAAGCTGGCATCAACAACTGGCTCAGTCAATGTCAAAGTCATAGGTAACTAGATTTCTTTCATTCTGTGAGAGACTTATCTCCACCTGAACCCACCAACTGATTGGAGAAAAGACTAGTAAAATCTCTTTTCCATGACGTAGAGGAATCACTTCAACTCAGATGCCATGTAAATTGAAGTAAATACCTTAATGTTACAAAATCCCACCAAAAAAACATCTTACCCCAAATTGTTATAACTGCTATTTAATGGGTACTGTGGCTGCTCAAAGTCCAATTACTATGAATATTCATCATATAAATATAAAAAAAAGCTTTTAAGAATTATGGTTTCCTCCACCTTAAGGAACATAAATTCATACATATGCTGTATGGCCAACATTTGTGGGTTTGGTCTGCTTTCTGCAGAGCAAATAAATGCAGCATAATTGTATTTTTGTAATAATACATATCCCATCTATTTAGTTAATTCTTGTATTAACTAATTTTATTATTTTTATTACAGGTCCACCTGGACAGTGTAAAGACATTAAGGCAAGCGAAGTAACTAAGAGTTCTTGCAAGGTAACCTGGGAACCTCCAGATTTTGATGGTGGTACTCCTATTCTGCATTATGTTCTGGAACGCAGAGAAGCTGGTCGTAGAACATATATCCCAGTTATGTCTGGTGAAAATAAACTTTCATGGCAAGTCAAAGATCTTATTCCAAACAGTGAATATTACTTCCGCGTTAAAGCTGTCAATAAAATTGGAGGAGGTGAATATCTTGAACTGAGAAACCCAATTATTGCAGAAGATCCAAAACGTACGTTTGCTACTAAGTAACCTTGCAAGTTGAATTTTAACTAAAATCTTCATGTTTGTTTTTGTTTTTTTTTTTCTCATATGATCCCTTTTTTGTTGCTATTCCACAGAGCCACCAGATCCTCCTGTTGACCTTGAAGTCCACAATCCAACATCAAAATCAGTAACGCTTACGTGGAAACCACCTTTGTTTGATGGTGGAAGCAAGATTATGGGCTATATAATAGAAAAGCTTGCTAAGGGCAAGGAGAGGTGGGAGAGATGCAATGAGTATTTAGTACCTCTGTTAACCTATACAGTGAAAGGCCTTGAGGAGGGGAAGGAATACCAGTTCCGTGTTCGTGCTGAGAATGCTGCTGGCATCAGTGAGCCTTCTCGTATTACTCCTTTTGTGAAAGCTGTGGATCCTATTGGTATGAATTGCTTTTTTGTTTTTTGTAAGTGCCATTCATCCTCAAACATGTGGGTAGATTCTACTCTCAATTTGTCTTTCTGTATTATTACAGAGGCTCCAAAAGTTTTCCTTGCTGCAAACCTGCAGTCTGGCCTTGAAGTGAAGAGAGGTGATGAGATCATACTTGAGGCACATATTTCAGGGTCCCCTTATCCATCTATCACTTGGCTGAGGAATGAAGAAGTTGTCAGACCAGAGGAAATCAAAAAGAGAGTAACAACATATACTAGAAAGAAGAAGGGTGAAGCTGAAGAAGAAGAACCTTTTCAGCTTTCACTGCCAGAACGTATGAGTATTGACAACCATAAAGAAGGAGAGTCTGTGCTATCAATTCGTGACTCCATCAGACCTGACCATGGCACATTTACAATTAAAGTGGAAAATGATCATGGTGTTGCAAAAGCCTCCTGTGAAGTCAATGTGTTAGGTGTGTAGTGAATGTGCTTGTAAACAGCTACTTGTTCAGAGAGTTGTGTGACAAGTGCACCAAATGAGTACTCGTCATTTTTCCTTACTTTACTAACAGATACTCCTGGACCTCCAATCAACTTTGTATTTGAAGATGTGAGGAAAAATTCTGTCATTTGCAAGTGGGAGCCTCCCCTTGATGATGGTGGAAGTGAAATCCTGAACTATGTACTGGAAAAGAAAGACAACACAAAAGCTGAAATGGGTTGGGTCACTGTCAGTTCTACACTCAGGCAGTGTAAATTACATGTAACAAAACTGATTGAAGGGAAGGAATATCTCTTCCGAGTATTTGCTGAAAATAGAGTTGGATCAGGGCCACCGTGTGTTTCAAAACCACTGACAGCGAAAGACCCTTTCTGTAAGTTTCCATTTTTAAATACAGTTTTTTCAGAAAACCACTGTAAATCTGTACAGGCTCTAGAAAATTCACCTTCATCCTTGTGAAAGTTTCCCAGAAGAAAATTGAGCAAAGTGATTATTGAACACCATGAAAAACCATTATTGAAATCCATGGAAATAAAGGGAAAAAGCACTCTAATTTCAGTAGTGAAGAAATAACAGTCACTGTCATAAAACTTCACATTTACAACACTTAACATCTGAACCTTGATATTCTGTGTTCCGTAGACTAATATTCTTACCAAAAGAGAGGACCAGTACAAGTCTGATGACTGATTGCAGTTAGGAATCAGTTACCATGAAAGACAGTAAAATAATTAAGAATTCCTTAAAATCAGTCATTTCTCATCTTTGTTCTATCTTAGCTGTGAATAAGACAGCAATGATGACAAAATTATAACCTTTTTTTTTTTTTTTTTTCAGCTCCACCAGATCCTCCTAATAAGCCTGATGTGGAAGATGTTACCAGCAACAGTATGTTGGTTAAATGGAATGAACCAAAAGACAATGGCAGCCCAATCATAGGATATTGGATTGAAAAACGTGAAATTAATAGCACTCACTGGGCTCGGGTCAACAGGAACCTTGTGAATGCTCTAGAAATTAAAGTTGAAGGACTGTTGGAAGGGTTAACCTATATCTTCAGAGTATGTGCTGAAAATGCAGCTGGCCCTGGTAAATTTAGTCCACCATCAGATCCAAAAACTGCACAGGACCCAATAAGTAAGTAGCTTAACAGGAGATGGTAGCAGACTGATGACAGAATAGGATTCATAAACTTTAACTTCAATTTACTTTTTTTTTTTTTTTTTTTTTTTTTTTATAGTGCCGCCTGGTCCACCCATTCCAAGGGTTGCTGATACAAGCTCAACTTCTATTGAGTTAGAATGGGAACCTCCTATGTATAATGGTGGTGGAGATATCACTGGTTACCATGTATACAAACAACTAATGGGAACAAAAGAGTGGTCATGCTGCACAGAGAAACCCATTAAGGTTCGACAGTATACTGTTAAAGAAGTCAGAGAAGGTGCAGACTATAAACTCCGTGTTACTGCACTTAATGCAGCTGGTGAAGGACCACCTGGTGAAACAGAACCTGTAACAGTTGCAGAACCTCAAGGTATTGCAATTATAATATTTTCAAGAAATGTCCAGCTCCTAAAGGTGTATATGAATCTCTGTTTTGAACTAGTGAATTAACTATTTCTCTCTCTTCTGCAGAACCTCCCACTGTTGAGCTGGATGTTTCTGTCAAAGCTGGCATTCAGATCATGGCTGGGCAAACTATTAGAATTCCTGCTACTGTGACAGGACGTCCTACTCCCACCATTGCATGGACTGTTGAGGAGGGTGAATTAGACAAAGATAGAGTTGTTATTGAAAATGTTGGCACAAAATCGGAGTTAACTATTAAGAACGCACTGAGAAAAGACCATGGAAGATACGTAATTACTGCTACCAACAGTAGTGGTTCCAAATCTGCAGGAACAAGAGTAGAAGTATTTGGTGAGAAAAATATTTTCTGAAATCAACTAAGCATTTATTTTGGTAAAATAATCTTTGCACTTTATCCTACTTGTTTGACTTTTATTTTCAGATGTTCCTGGGCCAGTCCTTGACCTAAAGCCAGTGGTCACAAACAGAAAGATGTGTTTGCTTAACTGGTCTGATCCTGAAGATGATGGAGGAAGTGATATCATAGGCTTTATTGTTGAACGGAAGGATGCCAAAATGCATACATGGAGACTAGCTATAGACACAGAAAGATCTAAATGCGATATTACAGGTCTAGTTGAAGGGCAGGAATATAAATTCCGTGTCAGTGCCAAGAACAAGTTTGGTACTGGTCCACCTGTTGAAATAGGACCCATTCTTGCAGTTGATCCATTAGGTAAGATAATTAATTATGTTTTTGTTGTTGTTTTTACATAATTTAAATCTCTAGGGATACAGGTTAATAAAGCAATAATGCTGTGTGGATTGCTTTCTGTACAGTTATAGTGTATTTTCTTTCTCACTACCTGGATAAGGCATCTACCTTTACAGATCATTTACTTAACTCAGATCTGTAAAACAATTCTGTAAAACTACTATGTCTCTTTATGTAATGAAATACCAGTGTCTGCCAAGGCGCTGCTTGTTGCCTTTTTATCCGTATACATTAGAAACTTTCTAGTATCCATAGCCATACTCAGATATTTTGCATATGAAAGATGCAGCTTTAAAAAGCCAGAGCTATTGTAGCTACTGTATTCATATACTTTAAAATTATTTAATATTGTCCATGTTTTTTCCTTATGATTTATCTGTGTTAATAGGTCCTCCAACAGCACCTGAGCGGTTCATGTACACTGAGAGGACAAAGTCAACCATTACACTTGATTGGAAGCCTCCACGTAGCGACGGTGGTAGTCCTATCTTGGGATACATTGTTGAGAAGAGGAGACATGATGCAAAAGACTATGAAAGAGTTAACACAAGGCTCTGTCCTACCACATCACTTCTCGTTGAAAAACTTGATGAGCTCCATATGTATGAGTTCCGTGTCAAAGCTGTTAACGCCATTGGAGAGAGTGAACCATCATTGCCTCTCAATGTAGTTATACAGGATGATGAAGGTATACCTGCTTTAAAGATATCCATACAAATATTTCCAAAAACTGCAATATATTTTCTGTTTTATCTCAATCTTCACTGTCTCTTTGTGTGTGTGTATTTGTGCTTTTCAGTGCCTCCAACTGTAACATTACGCTTGGCTGTGAGAGGAGATACTATCAAAGTGAAGGCAGGAGAACCTGTTAATATTCCTGCTGATGTGACAGGACTGCCAATGCCAAAGATTGAATGGGACAAGAATGAAGTTTTAATTGACCAAACATCCAGTGCACTTAAGATAACCAAGGAAGAAGTATCTAGAAGTGAGGCAAAAACTGAACTTACCCTGCCTGCAGCAGTGAGAGATGATAAAGGCACTTACACTGTGCGAGCTTCCAATCGTCTTGGTACTGCATTTCGCAATGTGCATGTTGAAGTGTATGGTAAGGATGTGACATTTAAATAAAATGACAGCTAATAAAATGTTTTTTATCTTTTTCTTAATGTAATTGTGTTCTTTTGCTTTCGTGCAGATCGTCCTTCTCCACCAAGAAACCTTGCTGTTTCTGATATTAAAGCAGAATCATGCTATTTAACATGGGATGCACCTCTCGATAATGGTGGTAGTGAAATTACCCATTACATTATTGAGAAACGTGATGCTAGTAGAAAGAAATCTGAGTGGGAAGAAGTCTCCAAAAGTGCTGTTGAGAGAAGATTTGGGGTAATTTATAAAATATTATATACTTCAGTTTGCTTTAAAAAATGTCAATAATTCACACTAAATGAAAACTGCTACTTGCATAGATACCTATGCTAGTGTTTCATTTAGAGTCCATAATTACTGAATGCATGTTGCCCATCTATGTGTATGTATTTTCCTCATGTGACAAAACAAAATAAGTTGGTCGTTTTTGCTGTTTAATCTCAGCTGAGTTTGGATGACATCTTGTTTTACATTTTTCAGTATTATTTGCAGCTTTACCAAATGCAAAGAGAAACCCGGTGACATTTTTATTTCTATTTGGTCCTATGAACACAAAATAAAAATATACCCAGGGCATGGCATGCGACTATGTAGCTACATATGCAAAAGTATATCAATAATATTCCAAGATATAATTTAAAGCCAAAGCGCCTAAATAACTGCAAATAAACTTATTCTGAAAATAGACACGTATTGACTGAAATCTTATTTTTCAGGTGTGGAATCTTGCAACAAATGAAAAATATCAATTTAGAGTCCGGGCTGTAAACAAATATGGAATAAGTGATGAATGCCTCTCAGAAAAAGTTGTTATTAAGGATCCCTATGGCCTTCCTGGACCTCCCGGAAAGCCAAAAATTTTAGATCGCACTAGATCATCAATGCTGGTGACATGGGAGCCTCCTTTGAACAATGGTGGCAGCCCAATAACTGGTTATTGGCTGGAAAAGAGAGAGGTGGGAGGTGTTTACTGGTCACGTGTTAACAGGGCTCCAGTAACAAAACCATCAGTAAAAGGACTAGAGTACAATGTGCTTCGTTTGGCTGAAGGTGTGGAATACCAATTCAGAGTTATGGCCGAAAATCTTGCTGGAATTGGCCCTCCCAGTGAACCATCAGATCCTGCTTTAGCAGCAGATCCTATATGTAAGTATATAATTTGTATGTCTACTTTTAAGGACCGTATCACACTAGAACCACAATGTGCTAAATGTTGAATTTAGTGCAGTTAATCAAATGCGTTGTTTTCCTTAAACCAAAAGGATGTTGTTGATGCAAAATAGTTGCCTTTTGCTGTTTTTCGCTGTTTTTAAGATAATTAGCTAATTTTACTTTCTTACAAGTCCTTTATGTACATTAAACTGTGATTATATCTGTGCAAACGTTGCCAAATATACCTGAGTTCAGAATCAGATTTTTATATGTTTTCTTTTATTGTTAGAGTGCAACATTTGTGCCTTTTACCTTAAATATTCCTCAATAATATATGTAACACATGTAATTACTATGCATGTTCTCGAATTATACACTCTTCATAAGACTGGAAAAAAAAAAAAAAAAAAAAAAGTGCTTGCATTCTCCTAGAAACTATTAAGGAATACATAGGTAGACACTAACTCTCAGGTAACTTTTGCTTGCTCGCTCTTGTTTTACAAGTTGTGCCTGGGCCACCATCTTGCCCCGAGATCAAAGACAAAACCAAATCATCTGTGGCTCTAGCATGGAAGCCTCCACAGAAGGATGGTGGTAGCCCAATAAAAGGGTATATTGTTGAAATGCAAGATGAAGGAAGTACTGATTGGAAAAAGGTGAACGAAGGAGACAAACTCTTTCCCACTTGTGAATGTGTTATTCCCAATTTGAAAGAGCTCAGAAAATACCGATTTAGGGTGAAAGCTGTAAATGCTGCTGGAGAATCAGAACCAAGTCCTGCAACATCTGAAATACCTGTCCAAGATATTCTCGGTAAGTGTTTTGGGAATTATTTTCGGTATTTATATCAAAATGCCACCTACTGCTGAGAATGGTTGAGCAGAATACCAATCAAGCAGAGTCAAAACCAATCAAATAATTATGCAAGAGTTTAATACAACACTGACATTTTGGAAAGTGTCATGATGGTCCTTATGAGCGTATGATACATTAGAACACAGATGAGCACCAGCAGCTATGTTACAGAAATACTTCATATTTTATGAAGAAATTATCCCCTCCAAAAAAAATGCTTTATTTATATACTTCCCAGATTTTTGAACACTCAGCTTTTTCACATAAACATGCATTCTGCATCTGTGACTAGGAGTTTAGACTAGTACTGACAGAAGTTTACTCAGTAGCTCTGAAAATTTATATACTAAAATATTTTTGCAGAGGAGCCAGAAATCTTCCTTGATATTGGAGCACAGGATTTTCTCTCTTGTCGTGCTGGCACAACAATTAAAATCCCAGCTGTTATCAAGGGTCGTCCAGTTCCAAAATCATTTTGGGAGTTTGAAGGAAAAGCTAAGACAACAGCAAAGGTTAGTAAAAGATAAAACTTTTTTCTTCATCTATTGCTAGACATGTAAGTATATCCCCTTCATATTTATTTTTTCCCTTTATTTATAGGAGGGAGGTCATAATGTACCTGAAGAAGCTCAGGTAAAGCAAATGATTTTTGTAACTTCAGTATTGCAACATCTTTCAAATGTAAATATTTAAAGTTGGTCTATAACTTCTCTTTCTTTCTATGATGCACAGGTGGAAGCAACTGATACACGTTCAGTGATTATCATTCCTGAGTGCAACAGAAGTCATTCTGGACGATACAGTATTACAGCAAAAAACAAAGCGGGACAAAAAACTGTGCATATCAGAGTCAATGTGCTTGGTATGGTTTACACATACTGAAATGTTCAGTTAGTAGGTTTTAGTTTGTTTGATTGATTGTTTTTCTATTTAGTTATGTGACATTTTTTCTATTGTGCTTTTACGTTAAAATAGATGTCCCAGGTCCACCCAAAGACCTAAAAGTAAGTGATATCACAAGAGGCAGTTGCAAACTTTCATGGAAGATGCCAGACGATGATGGTGGAGATAGAATCAGAGGATATGTTATAGAAAAAAGAACTATTGATGGGAAAGCCTGGACAAAAGTCAATGCAAACTGTGGAAGCACTTCCTTTGTTGTACCTGATCTCATAGCTGGCCAAGAATATTTCTTCCGGGTACGTGCAGAAAACCGTTTTGGTGTTGGCCCTCCTGCAGAAACTATTCAACGGACCACAGCCAGGGATCCAATTCGTAAGTTAAATCAAGGTGAACAGAAATCTTTCAAACCAAATGGTACTGTACAGTGTATTTATTCACATTTCTGTTTCCTTTGTCAAGATCCTCCTGATCCACCTATTAAATTAAAGATTGGCCTTGTAACCAAGAACACAGTGAGCTTGACATGGAAGCCACCAAAGAATGATGGCGGAGCTCCTGTTACTCATTATAATGTTGAATGTCTGCGCTGGGATCGTACTGGAGAAGTGAAAGAGACTTGGAAACAATGCAACAGACGTGATGTAGAGGAAACAAAGTTTACTGTTGAGGATCTTGTAGAAGGTGGAGAATATGAATTCAGAGTCAAGGCTGTAAATATAGCAGGTCCTAGTAGGCCGTCAGCCACTGTTGGCCCTCTCATTGTCAAAGACCAGACTTGTAAGTAGTAGCTAATACCAGTAAATACAGATTCCACTCTACAATTACGAAGCATTTTTGTATGTTAATTTTTTCCAACATTTCATCACAGGCCCACCATCTATTGAACTCAAAGAATTTATGGAGGTTGAAGAAGGAACAGATGTTAACATTGTGGCTAAGATAAAGGGTGTACCCTTCCCCACGTTAACATGGCTAAAAGCTTCTCCAAAGAAACCAGATGACAAAACACCGGTGCTGTATGACCAACATGTCAACAAGATTGTTGGTGAAGATTCTTGCACATTACTGATTCAACAGTCTCGCAGAAGTGATACAGGCTTATATACTATAACAGCTGTAAATAATCTAGGAACTGCTTCAAAAGAGATGAGACTAAATGTTCTAGGTAGATATCAAGAACTCTTATATGTTACACAAATTGATAACATTCATGTGACACTTTATTTGAATCACATTTGAAATTAATTTTTCTTTATAAAAATTCATTTTTTAGGTCGTCCTGGACCTCCAGTGGGACCTATTAAATTTGAATCCATTTTGGCTGACAAAATGACAATATCATGGCTTCCACCATTAGATGATGGTGGTTCTAAGATTACAAATTATGTTATTGAGAAAAAAGAAGCAAATAGGAGGACATGGGTACCAGTTACCAATGAGCCTAAGGAATGCTTATTCACTATTCCCAAGTTGATGGAAGGCCATGAATATGTGTTCCGCATTATGGCACAAAATAAATATGGTATTGGAGAACCTTTGGATAGTGAACCAGAAACAGCAAGAAACCTTTTCAGTAAGTAGGAATTTCAAATTATGTCAGTTGTCTTCATACATTGGTCTGTGTGCAGCATCTGCAAAATACTACTACTGCTTTTCTCTCTTCACTTCAGTAAATTTTCTAGAGTAGATTAAAGAGGTTTATCATTAGTATTTGGTTCTTAAAAGGATGTGTAATATTGGAAAAACACTTTTTTCCCCTTGCTATAAATTAAAATGATTTCCATTTTTTTTAAGGTATAAACATACAAATATGGTTTTATCTTAAAGATTTAGGTCAGATTCTGTTGTATTTGAGTTATTATTGATTTATAGATCAAAAATTTTCTGCCTTGAGTATTGAAAGAGAAATTAAATGAATTAGCTCTGATGTAAAAGGAATGTTAGACTGACAAGAGAAATCAATTTTTAAAACATTCAAGATTAGGCCAGACATTGAAATGAGGTACGTCAAGGAAGGCAAGAAAAACTTATTTTTCACTATTATTATTAGAAAGAAAGATACTTTTTCACAGAAGTGTACGTACATGAAAAGGGATAGGAAGATGAATAAAGGAAGGAGTCTTGTGCAGATGGGTAACTACCTAGTGCAGTTACTATCATGTGACTGCACAGTTGTTTTGTACCTTAGATGTCTTCATTTTCCTGTAGCATTTTTTTCCAAGCTATGTATAATTTTTTTCCCCTAGCTGTTCCTGGACCATGTGAGAAGCCAACAGTTAGCAGTATAACACGTGACTCCATGACTGTAAACTGGGAAGAACCAGAACATGATGGTGGCTCACCTATTACTGGTTACTGGTTGGAGCGCAAAGAGACTACTGGAAAGAGATGGACCAGGGTTAACCGTGATCCAATCAAACCTATGACACTGGGTGTTTCATACAAAGTTACAGGTCTCATTGAAGGCTCTGAATATCAGTTCCGTGTATCAGCTATTAATGCAGCTGGTGTTGGTCCACCAAGCATGCCATCTGATCCAGCAATTGCTAGAGATCCTATTGGTAAAGTTTTTAGGTTCCTATTTTTGAATTTGAAAATAATAAAATGAGAACTTACCATATATTGTTATGCTGTAACTGTGTAATGCTATCTTTCAGCACCACCTGGCCCTCCTATCCCAAAAGTTACTGATTGGACAAAATCTTCTGTAGACTTGGAATGGACACCACCATTAAAGGATGGTGGCTCTAGGATCACTGGCTACATTGTTGAGTATAAAGAGGAAGGAAAGGAAGAATGGGAAAGGGTAGGTGAAAAAATACTACAGAATCTGAATTTCTTCTCTGTGTGTTTATCAAATGAAATCCCTCCAGAAAATATATTTTCACAAATTTTCATTATGCAAGTTATTTTCTAAAACTTCATATTTTTGCACCATAATTATTTTCATATGTTTAAAATATTAGACCAAATTTAAAAGTCAGTAAGTGCCATTGTAGTTTCCTAAACTTAGATTTTAATTCTGTATTTAAAGATGTGACAAAATAGGTAGGTAATCTGTGATTTTTTTAAAAAAATCCATGTTTAAATATTTGACAAAGGTATGCATGTAATCTTTGATAAAAACAAACCAAAAAAAAAAAAAAAAAAAAAGTTATTGCTGGCTTAATCTGTGCCAAATTATTTATAACTACCATGTCCCTACATTTTGCTACTTTTTTCAGCAATGCATTTCTGACAACTTAAGTGATGCATACCTTGGCCATTTTGTTTGTATCTCCATAGACACTGGGTTGCATTTAAAGTCATACCTAAATTTTCTGCACTGTTTCCTTGCAAACAGGCTTCATATTGCAGTTTATAAAAGAACAAAGAATTCCCTTTTTCCACCATAGTCACTTATATAAAATTATTTGACAAATAATTCTTCTGAGACTACAGACTATTGTAATTTCTGTAACCTTCTTGTTTATTAAAAGTACCAAAAATGTCAGTCTTCAGAACAATAGTTTGTATGTCCTGTATTTCTTTGCAGTTTCTGAAGCTAGATATGAGTTTCATATTTCTGAAGCTATATATGAGCTAGATTGCTGTAGGCTTAATACTGTCTTGTGCTTATAAATGCAATAAATAAATAAATAAATAAATAAAATATCTTCTGTTTCAAACATCACAAAGAATTTGATGATACCTTGATGGTGGCTGATTTTATAATATTTCTTCCAGGTAAAAGATAAAGAAGTTAGAGGAACCAAGTTTGTTGTGGCAGGATTAAAAGAAGGATGTTTTTACAAATTTAGAGTTAGGGCAGTGAATGCTGCTGGCATCGGAGAGCCTGGAGAAGTTACAGACATTATTGAAATGAAGGACAGAATTGGTATTACATTTACATTTTTATCATTTACATTTATATTTTTAGTTACATTTTCTCAAAATGAGAATAAAATACACTGTTTTTGTTTTTTTTTTTTTTTTTTCTTGCCTCCCACAGTGGCTCCTGATATTAATTTGGATGCAAGTGTCAGGGATAGAATTGTTGTTCATGCTGGAGGAGTAATTCGGATTATAGCATATGTCTCAGGAAAACCAGCCCCAACAGTGACTTGGAGCAGAGATGACCCAGCTTTACCTGAAGAAGCTAAAATTGAAGAAACAGCTATTAGTTCTTCCTTAGTCATCAAAAATTGCAAAAGGAGCCACCAGGGTGTATACACTCTTCTGGCTAAAAATGCAGGTGGTGAGCGGAAGAAGACCATTATTGTTGATGTGCTAGGTAAAGAGCAATTCCACTTCTTATGAACAAGTTAAATTTCATAATATTCAGTATGTATACTTAAATACTCCATTTGTTCTTTGCTTTCAGATGTTCCAGGCCCTGTTGGCATGCCATTCCTTACTGAGAACCTAACCAATGATTCTTGTAAATTGACATGGTTTACTCCAGAAGATGACGGTGGTTCTCCTATTACCAACTATATAATTGAAAAACGTGAATCTGACCATAGAGCTTGGACTCCAGTAAGCTATACAGTTACAAGACAGAATGCTACTGTTCAGGGGCTGACTGAAGGGAAAGCCTACTTTTTCCGAATTGCAGCTGAGAATATAATTGGCATGGGTCCATTCACAGAGACAACAAAAGAGATTGTCATCAGAGATCCAATAAGTAAGTACATTTGACGGTTTAGATTATTGTCATATGAGATGAATTTGCAGAAAAATGTATTTACCATATTTTTTATATTTGTTCACAGCTGTTCCTGACCGTCCAGAAGACCTGGAGGTAAAAGCAGTTACCAAGAACTCTGTTACATTAACTTGGAACCCTCCAAAATATAATGGAGGATCGGATATCACCATGTATGTTCTAGAGAGTCGTCTCATTGGAAAAGAGAAATTCCACAAAGTTACAAAAGAAAAAATGCTTGATAGGAAATATACTATAGAAGGCTTGAAAGAGGGTGACACCTATGAATATCGTGTGAGTGCTTGCAATATTGTGGGGCAAGGCAAGCCATCATTTTGCACAAAACCAATCACATGCAAAGATGAAATCGGTATGTGTATTTCTATATATATATATTTTTTGAAAACAGTTATCACGCTTACTGATTTCTTATTTTTTTCTTATTAATATTGTTGACATTTGTGGACATTGTGTTTTTTTTTTAATTTCATTTTTCAGCTCCCCCATCACTTGACCTTGACTTTAGAGACAAGCTTATTGTTCGGGTTGGTGAAGCATTCAGCCTGACTGGACGTTACTCAGGAAAGCCTACACCAAAAGTTACTTGGCTAAAGGATGATACTGTTGTGAAAGAAGATGACCATACAAAGATCAAGACAACTCCTACAACTCTTTGCCTGGGGATACTAAAAGCTGTCCGTGAAGACTCAGGCAAATATTGTGTTACTGTAGAGAACAGCACAGGATCAAGAAAAGGGTTTTGTCAAGTTAATGTTGTTGGTAGGTTTTCCTGATAAATAGTATAGTCGTTGAGGTTTTATAGGGGTTAGAATTCATTGAATTTGTAAAATGTTAATGCATCCTTTATTACAATATTTTGATGTATTGCAATCTTATTTTACTGAAATACTATTTACTGATTTTTAGTTCATAGTTAATTCTGACTTAGTTTATTCAATAGGTATAAGTTAATATTTTTACATGCACTTAAAGAATGTCAGTAGAAAATGTCAGTCATCAAATACCTTATACTCACTGAGGAATAAGGTCCAGTGAGTCAAACAAGTTTTAAAGAAAAATAATCTTGAGGTTTTGACTCCTTATTAAGAATATGATCCCAGGTTTCTGTTTTCATATTATATTTACTGTATTGACACTATTTTAATCTACATCATTATTTGAAGTTCTTATAAAGCATAGGTATGATTTATTTATTTTTTTCTTAAACAGATCGCCCATCACCTCCAGTGGGCCCAGTTATATTTGATGAAGTTCATAAAGATCATATGGTAGTTTCCTGGAAACCTCCACTAGATGATGGAGGTAGTGAAATTACAAATTACATTGTTGAGAAGAAGGATGCACACAGGGATCTGTGGATGCCAGTTACATCTGCCACAGTTAAGACAACATGCAAAATTCCTAAGCTGCTTGAAGGAAGAGAATATCAAATTCGAATTTATGCTGAAAATCTATACGGCATAAGTGATCCTCTCATCTCTGATGAGATGAAAGCCAAAGACCGTTTCAGTATGTCACTCATTTTCTATCTTATTTTGATACTTTAATCTTTAACCTGTTTGTTGTGCTCATGAATTCTTGATTGGTTGGTTGTTTTTTTTCTAGATGTTCCTGATGCACCTGAGCAACCAATCATCAAGGATGTTACAAAAGACTCTGCAGTGGTGGTTTGGAATAAACCATATGATGGAGGCAAGCCAATAACAAACTATATTGTAGAAAAGAAGGAAACAATGGCAACTAGATGGGTCAGAGTTACCAAAGACCCAATTTTCCCCACTACTCAGTTCAAAGTACCTGACCTCCTTGAAGGCTGTCAATATGAATTCCGTGTTTCAGCAGAAAATGAAATTGGCATTGGTGATCCTAGTCCACCATCAAAGCCAATTTTCGCTAGAGATCCAATTGGTAAAGTATTAAATTTTATTTCTCATCGAATTTTTATGCATTCTTGATTTTAGTTAGAAATCTATATTGACGGTTTTCTTTTTTCCTTTTTTTTTTTTTTTTTTTTATTTTGGTTCATTTTTTAACAGTAAAACCAAGTCCACCTGTTAATCCAGAAGCAGTAGATAAAACTAAGAATACAGTTGATTTATCTTGGCAACCACCACGCCATGATGGTAATGGCAAGATAATTGGCTATCTTGTTGAATATCAGAAAGTTGGAGATGAAGAATGGAAAAAGGCCAATCTTACAGCAGATTCATGTCCTGAAACAAAATATAAAGTCACGGGACTTACTGAAGGTTTGACCTATAAATTCAGGGTCAAGGCAGTCAATGCAGCAGGTGAATCTGAACCAGCCTATGTTCCTGATCCAGTAGAAGTAAAGGACAGACTTGGTGAGTATAATAAAATCACATAAGTTTATTTAAGAATATTTTTTTCTCTCATTTTATATTAAAAAAAAAAAAATCATTTTGATTCCAGAACCTCCTGAGCTGATACTGGATGCTAATATGGCCCGAGAACAGCATGTAAAAGCTGGAGATACCCTGAGACTTAGTGCTGTTATTAAAGGCGTTCCATTCCCAAAAGTTTCTTGGAAGAAAGAAGATCATGAAGTCTCACCGAAAGCTGATATTGAGATTACAGGAGTTGGCAGTAAACTTGAAATTCGTAACACTGTCCATGAAGATGGTGGAATTTACTCCCTGACAGTTGAGAATCCAGCTGGTTCAAAGACTGTTTCAGTAAAAGTTGTTGTCTTAGGTAATCTTTTTGATGTTCCTTTTGTACTGCCTGGTTTTATTCTTTAATTATAGATTAAGAAAGGAATGTCAGGAAAATATCAGTAAATCAAGATATAAGAAATTACAAAATACTTAGTAGGGAGAAAAACTGAAGCTTATAGGAAATAATTTTTCTCTTGAGGTTTACTAGTAGTTTGATGTTGATTTTTTTTTTTTTAATGCTTTGATTATCAAATAGATAAAATATTTGTTTTTGGCAATATTAGATAAGCCTGGTCCACCTAGAAATCTGCAAATCAGTGAAGTTAGAAGTGATTCTTGCTACCTCACTTGGAAGGAACCAGAAGATGATGGTGGTTCTGTCATTACCAACTATGTGGTGGAAAGGAAAGATGTAGCTTCTGCACAGTGGGTACCCATCTCATCATCTTCCAAAAAACGTAGTCACATGGCTAAATATCTGATGGAAGGCACTCAGTATCTCTTCCGAGTTGCTGCTGAGAATCAGTTTGGTAGAGGACCATACGTGGAAACACTCAAGCCAATTAAAGCTATAGATCCACTGCGTAAGTGTTATTCAGCTGTATTATTCATTTGTTCATATTGCTTTTGGTAATTTTTGAAATTACTTTGTTGGTACTAACGTGAACATGGTATGCTGCTACTTTATATCGGCCATCTAGTAACTGGTTTGGGTTTTGTATTTTAAAAGATCCTCCAGGGCCACCAAAGAATCTACATCATGTAGATGTTGACAAGACTGAAGTTTCCCTTGCTTGGAATCGACCAGATCGTGATGGGGGTGCTGAGATAACTGGATATTTGGTGGAATATCAAGAAGATGGTGCAGATGAGTGGACAAAGTTCCAGACAGTCCCCATGCTAGATTGTGTTGTTACAGGCTTACAAAAAGGAAAAATATACAAATTCCGTGTGAAGGCTCAGAATATTATTGGTCTTAGCCTTCCAGATACAACCATACCAATAGAATGTCAAGAAAAACTAGGTAATTTTTAGTTTTTCATGTCTTTTCACTGATTCTTTCTCTCCTTTAAGTATTCTCTCTGAAAAGCATAAAATAATTTCTGTTTTTTTTGTTTTGTTTTGTTTGTTTGTTTGTTTTCATTTTTTCTAATTTCAGTACCTCCATCTGTGGAACTAGATGTGAAGTTAATTGAAGGTCTTGTTGTTAAAGCTGGTACCACAGTGAGACTTCCTGCGATTATGAGAGGTGTGCCAGTTCCAACTGCAAAATGGGTTACTGATGGCATTGAAATTAAAACAGAAGGCAGACATAAGATTGAGACTGATAATTATTCAACTGTGCTTACCATCAAAGACTGTGTAAGAAAAGATACGGGAGAATATCTACTCACAGTATCTAATTCAGCTGGCAGCAAAACTGTTGCTCTACATCTTACAGTTTTGGATGTCCCTGGCCCACCAACGGGTCCTATTAATATTCTTGAAGTAACACCAGAACATATGGTTATTTCTTGGCGCCCTCCTAAAGATGATGGTGGGAGTCCTATAATAAACTATATTGTTGAGAAGCGTCAATCAAAGAAAGAAACTTGGGGAGTGGTTAGCTCTGGAACAAGTCACACAAAAATTAAGATTCCACGACTACAGAAAGGCTGTGAATATATTTTCCGTGTTCGGGCAGAAAATAAGATAGGCATTGGGGCACCGCTTGATTCAGAACCAACAGTTGCTAAACATATGTTTGATCCACCATCCCCACCTGGTAAACCAACAGTTTATGATATTACAGAAAATGCTGCAACAGTGTCTTGGACCCTACCAAAGTCTGATGGTGGAACTCCAATAACTGGTTACATACTTGAACGTCGGGAAGCATCTGGTAAATGGGTGCGTGTCAATAAGACTCCAATACTTGATATGAAATACAGAGTCACTGGTCTCTTTGAAGGCAACACATATGAATTCAGAGTTTTTGCAGAAAACATGGTGGGCTTAAGCAAACCATCCCCAAGCTCTGATCCAATAAAAGCATCACGTCCTATCACTCCTCCTGGACCACCCATTAATCCAAAATTAAAAGACAAAACCAAAGAAACAGCTGATCTTGTATGGACAAAGCCCCTCAAAGATGGTGGCAGCCCAATTCTGGGATACATTGTGGAATGTCAGAAAACTGGAACTACACAGTGGAATAGGATTAACAAAGATGAACTCATTCGACAATGTGCCTTTAGAGTACCTGGGTTAATAGAAGGAAATGAATATAAATTCCGAATAAAAGCTGTCAATATTGTGGGAGAGGGAGAACCACGAGAACTGGCAGAAACTGTACTTGCAAAGGATATTCTTTCTCCTCCAGAAGTAAACCTAGATGTGACCTGTCGAGACTTAATTACTGTCCGAGTAGGTCAAACAATCCGTATTACTGGTAAAGTAAAAGGCAGGCCAGATCCTGAAATAACATGGTCTAAGGATGGAAAAGTACTGGTCCAAGAAAAACGTGTTGAAATAGTCCATGATCTACCTAATGTTGAACTGCAAGTGAAAGAAGCCAAAAGATCTGATCATGGCAAATATATAATAGCAGCAAAAAACAGCTGTGGACATGCTCAAGCTTTTGCCATTGTTAATGTACTTGACAGACCCGGACCATGTCAGAACCTGAAAATAAGCTATGTCACAAAAGATTCTTGTATGATCGCTTGGGAAAGTCCAGTGGATAACGGTGGCTCAGAAATTACAAATTACATAGTAGAGTACCGTCAACCAAACCAGAGGGGATGGTCAATTGTGTCTTCTGATATCACTAAACGGTTAGTGAAGGCAAATCTTATAGAGAACCGTGAATATTTCTTCAGAGTTTGTGCAGAAAACAAAATAGGTCCAGGTCCTTGCATTGAGACTAAAACTCCCATTCTTGCCATAAATCCTATTGACAAGCCTGGAGAGCCAGAAAATCTTCACATTGCAGAGAAAGGAAAGACATTTGTATATCTGAAATGGAGAAGGCCTGATTATGATGGTGGAAGCCCTAACTTAAGTTATCATGTGGAGAGAAAACTGAAAGATTCAGATGAATGGGAAAGGGTTCACAAAGGCAGCATTAAGGAAACACACTACATGGTAGATAAATGTGTTGAAAATAAGATCTACCAATTCAGAGTTCAAACCAAGAATGAGGCAGGTGAAAGTGACTGGGTAAAAACCGCTGAAGTCACTGTGAAGGAAGATCTGCAGAAACCAGTGTTAGACTTGAAGTTAAGTGGGGTGTTAACTGTGAAAGCAGGTGATCCAATTAGAATTGAGGCTGGAGTCAGAGGAAAGCCACAGCCTGAAGTTGTATGGACAAAGGACAAAGATGCTACAGATCTTACCAGATCTCCAAGAATCAGTATTGAAACAACTTCTGACACATCTAAGTTTGTTCTTACAAAATCCAGGCGCAGTGATGGTGGGAAGTATGTGATTACTGCGACTAACACAGCTGGTAGTTTTGTAGCATATGCTACTGTTATTGTTTTGGATAAACCAGGTCCTGTAAGAAACTTGAAAGTCACTGACATTTCGAGTGATAGATGTACTGTTACCTGGGAACCTCCAGAGGATGATGGCGGTTGTGAAATACAAAACTACATCCTAGAAAAATGTGAAAGCAAGCGTATGGTTTGGTCTACATACTCTTCCTCTGTCCTAACAAACTATGCAAATGTGACACGTCTCATTGAAGGTAATGAATATATATTCAGAGTTCGTGCAGAGAATAAGATGGGCACTGGTCCGCCAACAGAAACACAGCCAATTATTGCAAAAACTAAATACGATAGACCTGGACGCCCTGACCCTCCAGAGGTCACAAGAGTTAGTAAAGAAGAGATGACTGTAGTTTGGAATCCACCAGAATATGATGGTGGCAAGTCCATTACAGGATACATTTTAGAGAAGAAAGAGAAACGATCATTAAGATGGGTTCCTGTTACTAAGACTGCAATCCCTGAGAGACGAAAGAAGGTTACTAATCTCATCCCTGGTCATGAATATCAGTTCCGCGTCAGTGCTGAAAATGAAGTTGGACTTGGAGAACCAAGCTTACCATCAAGACCAGTAGTAGCAAAAGACCCAATAGGTATTGTACTACTGTATACTACTGTTGTTTGCTTGTTTGTTTGTTTGTTTTTAATGTTAACAGATTGTTAAATTGCATAACTATATTCTTATCTGTAACTTCTGTTGCCTTTCAGAACCACCTGGTCCTCCCACAAACTTGAGGGTGGTTGATAGCACAAAGAGTTCCATAACCCTTGGCTGGGGAAAACCAGTATATGATGGTGGTGCTCCAATTATTGGATATGTTGTGGAAATTAGACCAAAAGTGGAAGGTGCTGATCCTGAAGCAGGATGGAAACGATGCAATGTTGCTGCCCAAGTTATTCATACAGAATTCACAGCCACTAGCCTGGATGAGAACCAATTATATGAGTTCAGAGTTTCTGCCCAAAACCAGGTTGGCCTTGGCCGGCCAGCTGAACTGAAAGAAGCTGTGTCTCCCAAAGAAATACTTGGTGATTTTTCCCATCTTCTTCATGAGTACTTGCACATAAACTTTATTTGCTCTGTTTTTCCTTTATTTCACGTACTAAACTTTGCATTTTATTTCTGTGAATTTATCTTTTAGAACCTCCTGAGATTGAATTGGATGCAAGCATGAGAAAGTTGGTCACAGTGAGGGCAGGTTGCCCTATTAGACTTTTTGCTATTATTAGAGGTCGCCCAGCACCAAAAGTCACCTGGCGGAGAATGGGTGTTGATAACGTTATCAGAAAAGGACAGGTTGATCTAGTTGACACTATGGCCTTCTGTGTCATCCCTAATTCAACACGTGATGACTCAGGCAAATATTCATTGACACTTGTTAATGCAGCTGGGGAAAAGGCTGTGTTTGTGAACGTCAGAGTTCTGGGTGAGTAACTGAAAGAACTACATGTAGACATTGTTTTAACTTCTTACATTGTTTTAATTACATTGTATGCTCTACACAAAAATCTTTATTACCCCTGAAGCTATAATTTTTGTGTACAAATGTATCAACTAATGCTACCTCCCCCTAAGAGCCTAGTAACCCCCTTTAATTTTAATTTATTAAAGGAGAAAAGACTAACATAAATTGAAATTCCTTTATAGATACTCCTGGACCTGTGTCAGACTTCAAGGCTTCAGATGTCACCAAGATGTCATGCCATCTTTCATGGGCACCTCCAGAGAATGATGGTGGTAGCCCAGTGACTCATTACATCCTGCAGAAACGTGAGGCTGACAGGAAGACCTGGGGAACAGTCACTGCAGAACTAAAGAAAACTAGTTTCCAAATTGCTAATCTTGTACCTGGAAATGAATATTTCTTTAGAGTAACAGCAGTAAATGAATATGGGTCAGGCGTTCCAAGCGACATACCAAAACCAGTCTTAGCAACAGATCCCCTGTGTAAGTATGCCTTTATGCACATATTATCATTTTCTCAAATTTAAGTAAGATTTTGCAATTATGAAAGCACTTGTTTCTAAACAGGACAATGCTACTATCTACTTAACAACAAGCATAAATATTTGTGTCAGTTACTTTCAAATAACACAATCTGTGAATATAGTACCTTTGCAATCATTCAATTTTTTCCTCTTCCTGTATTGTCCTTGTTGACTTAGCATAGATAGTATCCAGTATTTCAGAAATTCTTGGTAATTCAGTGTTTAATGTTTCCTTTCCTTCTCCCCATCCACAAAAGGTGAACCTGATCCACCAAGAAAACTTGAAGTTACTGAAATTACAAAGAACAGTGCCACTTTAGGCTGGCTGCCACCACTGCGTGATGGAGGCTCTAAAGTTGATGGGTACATTGTAAGCTACAAAGAAGATGACCAACCAGCAGATCGCTGGACAGAATATTCAATTGTCAAAGATCTCTCCATTGTTGTAGCTGGTCTGAAAGAAGGAAAGAAGTACAAGTTTAGAGTGGCAGCTCGAAATGCTGTAGGAGTAAGCTTGCCGAGAGAAACTGAAGGAGTGTTTGAGATTAAGGAACAACTCAGTAAGTAATTAAATACTACCCATGTTGCAATACTCTCTTTAATAATGAAATGAACAACCATTCTTGTTCTTAGACTGAGACCTGGAAAGTCAAATACTTTATGAAGTCATCTGGAGGATTATGGTTAACTCTACTGAGTATTTTGACAGCTCAGAAAGGATGATGCTTGACCACTAATTGAGAATCGTTAAAGAATTTTGTTGGTGTGGTTTCAGTTTGAACCAGAAGATGAGAGAGAGGGAGAAATAAAAAATACATCCAATTAACTAAAAATGAAAGAGAAAAGCAAAACAGTATTTTGAGAGATAAGTGGGCCCAGAAGTAGGCATTGTTTTAAGACAAGAGAAAAATTGCTTATATTGTAGAGTCAGTTGGGAATGTAAAGCTAAAGGTACCGAGGACAAACTGGGGAGGCCCTGAGGCACAGGAAGATGCAGGAGTATGCAACAGATAAGAACAGCCTTCTTTGTCTGTGACATGGAAATAGGTACAGGAGCAAGAGACTGAAACATAGCCAATGGCAGAAAGAAAAGTACACTAAGCATATAGCCAGGCATCTTTTGCTATAAATTGGGAAAAAAATGTGCAAAAGAAGTGGGAAAAGGGGCTCTAGTTGAAGAATAATTCAAAGGTAGTAAAAAGAGGCTGCAGAAATGGGTTTAATTCAGTGAGAATTCCAGTCTTTCTTTTCTCTTCCTTCATGTCTGTCTTGTAGAAAGTCAACAGGAACCCAAATGTCCAGTAGGCTAGCAATGACAAATTCCACATACACAGGGGAATTATGTGTGCAGGAAGGTGATCCAAACTTAAAAATATTATCTTATAATCTGGATGAGAATGCGAAAGTAAGACTGGAGTGGATATTGCACACTGCAGAATCTTTAGATGTTCATAAGTGGAACCTAAATTAAAAATTACCAAGTCATTCTTACTGGTGATTCCACTTAAGGAAAAGGAAGAGAACTTTCACATGAAAACATAAGAAAAAGTGAATTAATATGTCACAGAAGTTGAATTTATATGTCTCTGTGTATTTTTCTGCAGTCCCACCTAAGATCCTGATGCCTGATCATGTTCACATTAAAGCTGGGAAGAAACTGAGAATTGAAGCACATGTATATGGGAAGCCTCAGCCAGTCTGCAAATGGCTGAAAGGAGATCAAGATGTAATTACATCCAGTCGCCTTGCTGTCCATAAAGCAGAAAAGTCTTCTGTTCTTATCATTAAGGATGTGACTAGAAAAGATTCTGATTTTTACACTCTTACTGCAGAAAATAGCTCTGGTACAGATAGTCAGAAAATCAGAGTAATAGTCATGGGTATGTTTTCATTTAATTATTTTAAATCCAGCTTTTTACAAAACTAGTTTTAGTGTATTCCAATGGTTACCATTTTGCCTTATTCCTTTTTCTTAATGTATTTCTTTGTGTAGATAAGCCAGGTCCACCACAGCCCCCATTTGACATTTCTGAAATAGATGCTGATGCTTGCACTCTTGCATGGCATATACCTCTTGAAGATGGTGGCAGTAACATTACAAACTACATCGTTGAAAAATGTGATGTAAGCCGAGGAGATTGGGTAACAGCTTTAGCTTCTGTCACAAAGACAACCTGTAGAATTGGAAAACTGATTCCTGGAGAAGAGTACATGTTTCGTGTTCGTGCTGAAAATCGTTTTGGGATTTCTGAGCCACTTAATTCTGGCAAGATGATTGCAAGGTTCCCATTTGGTATGTCAGTTTTTAGTAGCAGTATTTCTCTTTTTAGTCCTCCTAATAAGAAAGCATGTGATTGATATCCAATTTTGTATTTCTTTATAGATGTTCCCAGTGAACCAAAGAATGCACGTATTACCAAGGTTAATAAGGACTGCATTTTTGTTGCCTGGGATAGACCAGATAGTGATGGAGGGAGTCCAATCACTGGTTATCTCATTGAGCGAAAAGAAAGGAACAGTTTACTGTGGGTGAAAGCTAATGACACAGCTGTTCGCTCCACGGAGTACCCTTGTGTTGGGCTCATCGAAGGTCTTGAGTATACTTTCAGAATTTATGCGCTGAACAGAGCTGGAGCAAGTAAACCTAGTAAACCAACTGAGTTTGTCACAGCAAGAGCACCAGTCGGTAAGCCAAACTTATCAATGATTTTCAGCAGGCTGTTGTTTTTATGGTTATTTTCCATATATCTGCAACTCTATAATCTTCAGTTTGCATTACATTTATGTTTTCGTGTTTGCTGTGAGTGCACTGTGTGGTTGTACTGTAAACAAGATCCATCACAATTAAAGCCACTTTTTAATATGTTAACCCTTTTGGCAAAACAGACTATAACATGATCTTACTTGCCTTAGATCCCCCTGGAAAACCTGAAGTTATTGATGTCACTAAGAGTACTGTGTCACTGGTATGGACAAGACCAAAGCATGATGGTGGTAGCAAGCTTATTGGCTACTTTGTTGAAGCTTGCAAATTACCTGGTGATAAGTGGGTACGGTGCAATACAACTCCACATCAAATACCCCTAGAAGAGTACACTGCTACTGATTTGGAAGAAAATGCTCAATATCAATTTAGAGCAATTGCTAAGACAGCAGTTAATATTAGCAGACCTTCAGAACCTTCTGATCCAGTGACCATTCATCCAGAAAATGGTAAGAAATGCAAAAGCATTTAAGAACTCTGATGAGAGTCTCTCCATACTGAATTCATGTGAAGAATGAGGTGTTTACCTCATACGAGATTGATTTACTCTTTTGCTTTTTCCCTTCAGTTCCTCCTAGAATAGAGTTGGATCTATCTATGCAATCACAGCTTACAGTAAAAGCTGGAACTAATGTGCGTCTGGAGGCAAATGTACATGGAAAGCCTATGCCAAGCATCACCTGGAAGAAAGAAGGAGAAGTTTTAAAACCATCAGAAGGTGTTAAGATCACCACTAAAAGAAATCTTGCTACTGTTGAACTGTTCAGTGTTAACAGGAAGCAGACAGGAGACTATACTATTACTGCTGAAAATGCAAGTGGATCAAAGTCAGCAACCATTAAGCTTAAAGTACTTGGTAAGCTAAAGACTGTCTGTTAATGAATACATTTATGGTTAAATCATATAGCAAGAACTATAGCTGTACTAATGGGATGTTAATTCTTCCAGATAAGCCTGGTCCTCCAGCCTCTGTAAAAATCAAACATATGTATGCAGATCGTGCAATGCTTTCTTGGGAACCTCCCCTGGAAGATGGAGGTTCAGAAATTACTAACTACATCGTCGACAAACGTGAAACAAGCAGACCAAACTGGGCCCAAGTCAGTGCCAATGTACCCATTACAAGCTGCACAGTGGAGAAACTAATAGAAGGACATGAGTACCAGTTCCGCATATGTGCTGAAAACAAATATGGTGTTGGAGATCCTATCTTGACTGAACCAGCAGTTGCTAAGAATCCATATGGTAAGTGTTTTGTAGGATAGTTTCATGAGTCTCTTTTTTTTTTTTTTTTAATGTACACTTACAGATATGAAAATAAATTTCAAATAAATCTTCACAGATGTACCAGGACCTTGTGATCCACCAATTATCAGTAATGTAACAAAAGACTTTATGACTGTTAGCTGGAAGCCACCAGCTAGTGATGGTGGATCCCCAATAACTGGTTATATACTTGAGAAGCGTGAAACTAAAGCCCTTAACTGGACAAAGGTAAACAGGAAGCCTGTCATTGAAAGAACCGTTAAGGCTACGGGACTCCAAGAAGGAACAGAGTATGAATTCCGGGTGATAGCACTGAATAAGGCCGGACCTGGCAAGCCTAGTGCACCATCCAAAGCCGTGTATGCTCGTGATCCTCAATGTAAGCTAAAAGACTCAGACATTTTCTATGATATTTCCAAATACTTTTGTACAGCATTTGGTATGATTAACTTTCTGCTTTTTTAATTCTCAGATCCTCCTGGCCCACCTGCCTTCCCAAAGGTAGTTGATAGTACTCGTAATTCAATAAGCCTGTCATGGAGCAAACCAGCATATGATGGTGGAAGCCCTATTATTGGTTATCTAGTGGAAGCAAAAAGAGTTGACACAGACAACTGGGTCAGATGCAATCTACCTAAGAATTTACAGGCTACACGATTTGTGGTAACGGGGCTGATAGAAGATACAGAGTACCAGTTCCGCGTTTATGCTGTCAATAAGATTGGATACAGTGATCCAAGTGATGTTCCAGATACACACACTGCCAAAGATATTTTAAGTATGTTCACTGAAAACATATTGTGACATTAACTGTTGTATTAATTCATGGGATGGTTTCTAAATGAAGGGTTTAAGGGTTTGTCACAGATTACCAGGGAGGGAGAAAAAAAAAAAAAAAAAAAATTAATTTGGAATGTGTCATTTCTCAAATAAATGTAGTTTAAAACTGGCTAATTTGGAAGAGAATGGGGCAGTTAGGAACTGAGAAGAATCTTCCCAGTGTCTGCATTTTTAATTTGTATCCCAGATACTCTTCCATCTCCTGTTTTATTTTTGTTTATGTTTTTTTTTTTTTCCTATCTGATCCTAAAATCAGACTTTTCATGCCTCTCTTTTGTTCTGAAAACTTTAGTCTTCTTCATGTCTTCTGAATAGTTTGAAGCCAGATTATTATCCAAAAAATCCACTGACACACAATTTAATTATATGACACTTATTCCTTAAGAGCCATGCTGGCTTCTGTATACATTTTGCTATCTGTAGAAATGCATTGCTTCAGAGAATTGCCTCAGTTCAAGAAAACCAGTGCAGTCTTTGAAACTCCTTTGAATTACAGAGGAAATGGGAGTCCTTTTCATATGATAAGTAATGTAAATGGTGGAAAAGACAGAAGAAAAGCAAGTGAAATAATTGGGGAAAACAACAACAACAACAACAAAAAGCAGATTTACAAATGAACTTGAAATGGGAGTTGGGACACTAACTCATTGATATCATTATGACATAAGAACAAGCTAGTTAATCTAATGAAATGCCTGTAAAGAGGTACTTCATGTCACAGAATTTTTAGTGATAGCCTTAAAGATAATGTTTTAATCACATCTTTTTTGTTAAACAGTTCCTCCTGAAGGAGAACTTGATGCAGAACTAAGGAAAGTCCTTGTGTTGCGTGCTGGAGTCACAATGAGGCTTTACGTGCCAGTAAGAGGACGTCCACCTCCCAAGATTACATGGTCTAAAGTGGGTGCTAACCTAAGAGATAGGCAAGGATTAGAAATCAAGTCAACTGACTTTGATACCTTCCTACGTTGTGAAAACGTAAACAAATATGATGCTGGAAAATACGTTCTCAGTCTGGAGAATAGTTGTGGCAAAAAGGCATACACCATTGTTGTAAAAGTACTTGGTAAGTGTCAGTTTTCCCCAGTATATTTGTTCACTTTTTAACTGTTTTTTTTTGTTTGTTTGTTTGTTTGTTTTGTATTTTTGTTTGCTAAATCAAATTGGGGTGGGGGGATTGTGTTCTTCCAGATACTCCAGGCCCTCCTGTTAACCTTGTTGTAAAAGAAGCATCTAAGGATTCTGCCTTCATTACATGGGAACCTCCACTAATAGATGGTGGCAGTCCAGTCACAAATTATGTCATTGAAAAACGTGATGCAGAGAGAAAATCATGGTCCACAGTAACAACAGAATGTCCAAAGACAAGCTGCAGGATAACTAACTTAGAAGAAGGCAAATCCTACTTCTTCAGGGTTTTTGCTGAAAATGAATATGGTATCGGTGACCCCTGTGAAACTCGTGATGCTGTTAAAGCCTCTGGTAAGAAAAACAAACCCATTTCTCCTATTTTGGTATTCAAATCATTTTTATTTTTAGTTTGAAAGGACACTTACTATGCTTTTCTTCCTCTTCTAGAAACACCTGGGCCAGTTGTGGATCTAAAGGCTTCAGCTGTAACAAAATCATCCTGCAATTTAGTATGGAAAAAACCTATCAGTGATGGTGGAAGCCGTATTTTTGCATATGTTGTGGAGGTTCTCATTGGTGAAGATAAATGGCAAGAAGTCATGCGAGCAAAGAACCTCCATTTTTCAATGAGAGATCTAAAAGAAGGACAAGAATACACTTTCAGAGTAAGAGCCCAAAATGATGCTGGATATGGAACGCCGACAGAGCTCACAATTGTGGCAAGAGATGATGTTGGTAAGAAACAACTTCGGATAATTAATTCTTTTATCCAAACCACATTTATTTCATGCATAACAACATTGCTATGCATGTGTACAAATCAGATGCCTTTAAAAGAACATCTGAATTTTATCAGAGTTTATGCATAGTTGAATAACTGGTCCCTTGATTTTTTACAGTGGCACCTGATCTTGATTTAAGAGATCTACCTGATTTGTGCTATGTAGCTAAAGAGGGTAGCAATTTCCGTCTTAAAATCCCAATTAAAGGCAAGCCTGTCCCAACTGTAACTTGGAAGAAAGACGAAGACCAGGCACTTACTGAAAGTGGAAGAGTTGCATTTGAATCTACAGCAGTTAACACCACCCTTGTAGTACGTGACTGCCAGAAAGCTGACGCTGGAAAATACACAATCACTCTGAAGAATGTCATTGGCAGCAAGGAAGGCACTATTTCTGTGAAAGTTGTTGGAAAACCTGGCATACCAACAGGTCCAGTAAAATTTGAAGAAGTCACAGCTGATGCCATAACCTTAAAGTGGGGTCCTCCAAAAGATGATGGTGGTTCAGAAATCACTAACTATGTCCTAGAGAAGAGAGATAATGTAAACAATAAGTGGGTGACTTGTGCCTCTGCAGTCCAGAAAACTACATTTAGAGTTACAAGACTTCACGAAGGAAATGAATATACATTCAGGATCAGGGCTGAAAATAAATACGGAGTAGGTGAAGGTCTTAAATCTGACCCTGTCATTGCAAAACATCCATTTGGTAAGTATACGTTATAATTAAAAAAAAAAAAAAAAAAAAAAAAAAAAAAAGTTTTATGGGTGATACTAATTTTTAATGCTTCTGCATTTTTGTATATATTGTTTAGATGTGCCAGATGCTCCTCCACCTCCCAACATTGTTGATGTTCGGCATGACTCTGTAGCTTTAACTTGGACTGATCCCAGAAGAACTGGAGGCTCACCAATTACAGGTATATCCCCAAAAGTCTCCTTAATATTTCAGTTCTTAATACTTATTTGTCTTTGTCAAAGGGTAAGATAGGCATTTATTATTTAAAGTGAGTGAGTGAGTGAATGAGTGAGTGATTTCACTGTTTCCCTTCCTACTCTTTCTGTATGATGAAACTTTCAAAGACTTACCTTAAAAATCAGGAAGAGACTAACTGAGAAACAGTATTTGTTCAGAGAGACAAAACATCTGAAGAACAAATAACAAACTCAGCTACGTGTTACATCACTCAAGGCTGTAAAATCAGAAATTTGTATTTGCAAGCATCTCATTCTTGCAATTACATACATCTTTAATGTATGTTCATATCCATTTCTTAATCTGGTTTTCAGTGTTGTTACTGCGCAATTCTTAAGTGGCATGCCATACAGACATTACGATATTTTGCAAAGCTAGGTTAAATGAAGATTTATAGAAAATTCCTCATTTTCACCTCATCATTTATCTTTTAGGTTATCACATTGAAGTCAAAGAAAGAAATAGTCTTCTGTGGAAGAGAGCCAATAAAACTCCAATAAGAATGAAAGATTTCAGAGTGACAGGATTAACTGAAGGACTGGAATACGAATTCAGAGTAATGGCAATCAATATGGCTGGAGTAGGTAAACCGAGTCTGCCATCTGAACCAGTTGTTGCACTTGATCCTATTGGTAAGTTATCAAAAGAACAAAAATAAAAATTCTGAAAGTTGAAATCACTCTTGTTTGACCATGGTTTATTGTTTTTTCTTTTAGATCCTCCTGGGAAACCTGAAGTTATCAATGTAACTAGGAACTCAGTAACACTCATTTGGACAGAACCAAAATATGATGGTGGACATAAGTTAACTGGCTATATAGTTGAAAAGCGTGATTTGCCCTCAAAAACTTGGACAAAAGCTAATCATGTGAATGTTCCAGACTGTGCATTTACTGTAACTGACCTTATTGAAGGCTCCAAGTACGAGTTCAGAATTAGAGCTAAGAACACTGCTGGAGCTATCAGTCCTCCATCTGAATCCACAGGAACCATAATATGCAAGGATGAGTATGGTATGTAGAAGATATCAGAAATAAAATTTATTTAACTCATTAAAACTTTTTTTTTTTTTTTTTTTTTTTTTTTTACTTCTTGCTATGACAACTTGGTTTGGTTTTGTTTTTTTTACAGAGGCACCAACAATTGTTATTGATCCTACTTTGAAGGAAGGTTTAACAGTGAAAGCAGGAGACACAATTACAGTGTCTGCTATTAGTATCCGTGGCAAACCACCTCCAACTTCAGCATGGTCAAAAGCTGGAAAAGATTTTAGGCCTTCAGAGCTTGTGCACATTGAAACCACACCAACTTCTTCTACTCTAAGTATCAAATATGCAACTAGAAAGGATTCTGGAGAATACATGATCACTGCAACCAATCCTTTTGGCACTAAGCAGGAGAGTGTACATGTGAAAGTTTTAGATGTTCCAGGACCTCCAGGGCCTATTGAGATCAGCAATGTTTCAGCAGAAAAAGCCACTCTTACATGGTCACCTCCTGCAGAAGATGGTGGATCACCAATCAAATCATATGTTCTTGAAAAGAGAGAGACTAGTCGACTGCTCTGGACATTAGTTGCTGAAAATATTGAGAGTTGTAGGCATGTTGTTAGCAAGCTTATTCAAGGAAATGAGTATGTTTTCCGTGTATCAGCAGTAAATCAATATGGCAAGGGTGAACCAGTACAATCAGAACCAGTTAAAATGGTGGACAGATTTGGTAAGCAGAACAAGCTAAAAGGTTCAAGTGTGCTTTTATTAATCTCTGAAGACTTGATTTTTGTTTAAACTTTGTACTTTTTTCTTTCTTACCAGGTCCCCCAGGTCCTCCTGGAAAACCAGAAGTAACAAATGTGACTAAAAATACTGTGACAGTTACCTGGAAAAGGCCAGTAGATGATGGTGGAAGTGAAATCACAGGTTACTATGTGGAGAGGAGAGAGAAGAAAGGTTTAAGATGGGTCAGAGCAACAAAGAAACCAGTTTCAGATCTTAGGTGTAAAGTAACTGGTCTCCTGGAAGGAAATGAATATGAATTCCGTGTCAGTGCAGAAAATAGAGCAGGAGTTGGACCACCAAGTGATGCTTCAAACTCAGTCATATGCAAGGATGTTGCATGTTAGTATCATGCTCTTTTTTTTTCAAGTGGTGGGTGCGGGATAAGTTCAGACAGTGTAAGAGTGACTTCCTCTGTAATGTAATGTCATATAATGTGGTATTTTATCTTTTGCTCACTTTTCAGACCCACCAGGTCCACCTGCAAATCCAAGAGTGACCGACACTACAAAGACAAGTGCATCTTTAGCCTGGGGCAAGCCTCATTATGATGGTGGTCTTGACATTATTGGCTATATAGTGGAACATCAAAAGGAAGGAGAAGAAGAATGGGTAAAAGATACAACAGGGACTGCTTTAAGAATCACTCAGTTTGTTGTTGCTCATCTGCAGCCAGGAGCCAAATACAATTTCAGAATCTCTGCCATGAATTCTGTAGGTGTTGGTGAACCAGCAGTAATTCCAAGTGTGGAAATTAAAGACCGGGAAGAGATTCCTGACTTTGAATTAGATGCTGAGCTAAGAAGAACACTTGTTGTTAGAGCTGGGTTAACTATTCGGATTTTTGTGCCAATTAAAGGACGTCCAACTCCAGAAGTTACGTGGACAAAAGATGATGTTTCACTCAAAGGACGTGCCAGTATTGAAAATACGGACTCTTTCACACTCTTGATTGTCACGGAGTGCACCAGATACGATGCAGGAAAATATGTAATGACTCTTGAAAATGCTGCTGGTAAGAAGACTGGCTTTGTAAATGTAAAAGTCTTGGATACACCAGGTCCACCAATAAACCTTAAGCCTAGAGAAATAACAAAGGACAGCATCACCCTCCAATGGGATATGCCTCTGATAGATGGCGGTTCACGTATAACCAACTATATTGTTGAGAAACGTGAATCAACTCGTAAAGCATATTCAACAGTCACAACCAACTGCCAGAAGTGTTCTTTCAGGATTCCTAATTTGGCGGAGGGGTGTGAATACTATTTCAGAGTGCTGGCTGAAAATGAGTTTGGTATTGGTGAACCAGCTGAAACTACAGAACCAGTAAGAGCTTCTGAAGCACCATCCCCACCTGAGAGCCTTAATATTATGGATGTGACACGAAACTCAGTTAGCCTGGCTTGGCCAAAACCAGAACATGATGGTGGTAGTAAGATCACCGGGTATGTAATTGAAGCACAAAGAAAAGGAACCAACCAATGGGCACATGTCACAACTGTAAAAACACTGGACTGTATAGTGAAGAATCTAACTGAAAATGAAGAGTATACTTTCCAGGTTATGGCAGTTAATAGTGCTGGAAGAAGTGCCCCAAGAGAAAGCAGACCAGTTATTATCAAGGAGCAAATGATGCTTCCAGAGTTTGACCTCCGTGGTATCTACCAGAAAACAGTCATTGCCAAAGCTGGTGACAATATCAAGATTGAAATCCCTGTGCTTGGTCGTCCAAGGCCAACTGTGACTTGGAAGAAAGAAGACCAGATACTTAAACAAACACAAAGAGTAAATTATGAAAATACTGCAACTGCAACCATACTAACCATTAATGAATGTACACGAAGTGATAGTGGTCAATATCCACTGTCAGCTAAAAATATTATTGGAGAAGTTAGTGAAGTTATTACAGTTCAAGTTCATGACATACCTGGACCTCCTACTGGACCAATTAAGTTTGATGAAATTTCATCTGACTTTGTTACATTTTCATGGCAGCCTCCTTTGAATGATGGAGGTGTACCAATAAGTAATTATGTTGTGGAGATGCGTCAAACTGACAGTACCACATGGACTGAATTGGCAACGACAGTGATACGTACTATATTTAAAGCTACTCGTCTTACTACTGGAGTAGAGTATCAGTTCCGAGTTAAAGCTCAAAATAGATATGGAATTGGTCCAGCCATTACTTCAGAATCTGTTGTTGCAAACTATCCATTTAAGGTACCTGGTCCTCCTGGTACTCCTCAGGTGATTGCAGTCACCAAAGAAACCATGACCATTAGCTGGAATGAGCCAGTTACTGACGGTGGAAGCCCCATTCTGGGATATCATGTTGAAAGAAAAGAACGAAATAGCATTCTTTGGCAGACTGTAAGTAAAATGCTGGTATCAGGCAATATCTTTAAATCAACTGGACTTACTGATGGCATTGCATATGAATTCCGTGTTATAGCAGAAAATCTGGCTGGCAAGAGTAAACCAAGCAAGCCATCTGAGCCTGTATTTGCTCTAGACCCAATAGATCCGCCTGGTAAGCCAATACCTCTGAACATTACCAGACATGCAGTGACACTGAAGTGGACTAAACCAGAATATAATGGCGGTTTTAAGATAACTGGCTACACTGTTGAAAAACGAGACCTTCCTAATGGCCGTTGGCTGAAGGCTAATTTCAGCAATATACTAGAGACTGAATTCACTGTAAGTGGTCTGACAGAAGATGCTGCCTATGAATTCCGTGTGATTGCTAGGAATGCTGGTGGGGCTGTCAGTCAGCCCTCTGAGCCATCAGATGCAATAACTTGTAGAGATGACATTGAAGCACCAAAGATAAGGGTGGATGCTAAATACAAAGACACCTTAGTGCTTAAAGCAGGTGAAGTTTTCCGACTTGAGGCTGATGTTTCAGGTCGCCCTCCACCATCAATGACATGGACAAAAGGAGAAAAAGAGCTTGAAGAAACAGCAAAATTAGAAATAAAAATAGCAGATTTCTCTACTGTTCTTATCAATAAAGATTCTTCAAGAAGAGATGGCGGTGCCTATACACTTACTGCAACAAATCCTGGTGGCTTTGCCAAACATATCTTCAATGTTAAGGTTCTTGATAGACCTGGTCCCCCAGAAGGGCCTTTGGCTGTGTCTGAAGTCACTGCAGAAAAATGTGTGCTGTCATGGTTACCTCCACTGGATGATGGAGGTGCAAAGATTGACCATTATGTGGTTGAAAAACGTGAAACCAGTAGATTGGCATGGACAGCTGTAGCCACAGAAGTTCCATTAACTAAACTGAAGGTTACTAAGCTGTTGAAGGGCAATGAATATGTGTTCCGTGTTATGGCTGTTAACAAATACGGAGTTGGCGAGCCTCTGGAATCAGAGCCCATTCTTGCAGTAAATCCATATGTGCCACCTGATCCACCTAAAACACCTGAAGTAACAGCAATTACAAAAGATTCTATGGTTGTCTGTTGGGGCCATCCTGATTCTGATGGCGGGAGCCCAATAACTAACTACATTGTGGAACGTCGTGACAGAGCTGGTCTTCGGTGGGTAAAATGTAACAAACGGGTTGTTACCGACTTACGTTATAAGGTGTCAGGACTAACAGAAGGCCATGAATATGAATACAGAGTCATGGCTGAAAATGCTGCTGGAGTCAGTGAGCCAAGCCCAACCAGTCCATTCTACAAAGCTTGTGATACTGTGTTTAAGCCTGGTCCCCCAGGTAATCCTCGTGTTCTGGATAGCAGCAGGTCCTCTATTACAATAGCATGGAACAAACCAATATATGATGGTGGTTCAGAGATCACAGGTTACATGGTTGAGATTGCACTGCCTGAGGAAGATGAGTGGAAGATTGTAACTCCACCAGTAGGTCTAAAGGCCACTTCTTTTACCATCACTGACCTAAAAGAAAACCAAGAGTATAAGATCCGGATATATGCTATGAACTCTGAAGGTCTTGGAGAACCTGCTCTTGTTCCTGGGACTCCGAAAGCTGAAGAAAGACTACTACCTCCAGAGATTGAACTCGATGCAGAACTACGTAAAGTTGTAACTATTAGGGCCTGCTGTACTCTAAGACTCTTTGTCCCAATTAAAGGAAGACCAGCACCTGAAGTAAAATGGACAAGAGAACACGGGGAATCTTTGGATAGAGCAAGCATCGAATCAACAAGCTCTTATACTCTGCTTATTGTTGAAAATGTAAATAGATTTGATAGTGGCAAATACATGCTGACAATTGAAAACAGCTCAGGTAGTAAGTCAGCATTTGTGAATGTCAGAGTTCTTGATACCCCAGGGGCACCTCAAGATCTGAAAATAAAAGAAGTTACAAAATCATCTGTTACACTCACATGGGAGCCTCCTCTCATAGATGGTGGCTCTAAAATAAAAAATTACATTGTTGAAAAGCGTGAATCAACAAGAAAAGCTTATTCAACTGTTAATGCCAATTGCCACAAGACCAGCTGGAAAGTCGATTCATTACAAGAAGGCTGCAACTACTACTTCAGAGTCCTAGCTGAAAATGAGTATGGAATAGGCCTTCCAGTTGAAACTTCAGAATCAGTAAAAGTATCAGAAAGACCACTTCCACCAGGGAAGATAACCTTGTTGGATGTGACAAGAAATAGTGTGTCCTTATCTTGGGAAAAACCTGAACATGATGGCGGTAGCAGAATTCTTGGCTACATTGTAGAAATGCAAAGCAAAGGCAGTGAAAAGTGGTCAACTTGTGCTACAGTAAAAGTTACTGAAGCCACTATCACAGGATTGATCCAAGGTGAAGAATACACCTTCCGTGTTTCAGCTCAGAATGAAAAAGGTATCAGTGATCCCCGCCAGCTGGGTGTACCTGTTGTTGCAAAAGATCTTGTGATTCCACCGGCTTTCAAACTACTGTTTACCACTTTCAGTGTTCTAGCAGGAGAAGACTTAAAGGTTGATGTTCCTTTTGTTGGTCGGCCCAAACCAGCAGTGCTTTGGCATAAAGATAATGTAGCATTGAAGCAGACTACCAGAGTAAATGCTGAAAGTTCAGAAAATATCACAGTGTTAACAATAAAAGAAGCATGCAGAGAAGATGTGGGAGCATATTTAGTTAAACTTACAAACTCTGCAGGTGAAGCAACCGAGACCCTAAATATTGTTGTCCTTGACAAACCAGGACCTCCAACTGGCCCAGTCAAAGTAGATGAAGTAACAGCAGATAGTATTACCATTTCCTGGGAGCCACCCAAGTATGATGGTGGTAGCTCTATCAATAATTATATTGTCGAAAAAAGAGACACATCCACCACCACTTGGCAGATTGTGTCAGCTACTGTTGCAAGAACAACGATAAAAGCATGTCGATTAAAGACTGGCTGTGAATACCAGTTCAGAATCACAGCTGAGAACCGATACGGGAAGAGTACATATCTTACTTCAGAGCCGATTGTAGCCCAATACCCATTTAAAGTTCCTGGCCCACCTGGAACACCTTTTGTAACAAGTGTCTCAAAAGACAGTATGATGGTACAATGGAATGAACCAGTCAATGACGGTGGTAGCAAGATCATAGGTTATCACTTGGAGCGCAAAGAAAGAAATAGCATTTTGTGGGCTAAACTGAATAAAACACCTATTCCAGATACCAAATTTAAGACAACTGGCCTTGAGGAAGGTCTTGAATATGAATTCAGAGTTTATGCAGAAAACATAGTGGGCACTGGAAAAGCAAGTAGAGCATCTGAATGCTATACTGCACATGACCCATGTGACCCTCCAGGTCGTCCAGAACCTATAATTGTCACAAGAAGCTCAGTAACACTTCAGTGGAAGAAACCTGTATATGATGGTGGAAGTAAGATCACAGGCTATGTTGTTGAAAAGAAGGAGCTACCTGATGGTCGCTGGATGAAAGCAAGTTTTACAAATGTCATTGATACCCACTTTGAAGTAACCGGTCTGGTTGAAAACCAGAGGTATGAGTTCCGTGTTATAGCACGAAATGCTGCAGGTGTTTTCAGTGAACCATCTGAGAGTTCAGGTGCTATTACAGCAAGAGATGAAGTAGAACCACCTCATATAAGTATGGATCCAAAATACAAAGACACAATTGTAGTACATGCCGGTGAGTCATTCAAGCTTGAAGCCGATGTACATGGGAAACCAATACCTTCCATTCAGTGGCTAAAAGGTGATCGTGAACTGACAAATACTGCTCGTATGGAAATTAAAAGTACCGATTTTGCAACAAGTCTTAGTGTGAAGGAAGCCATTAGAGTTGACAGTGGTCAGTACATACTGTTGGCAAAGAATGTTGCTGGTGAAAAGAAAGTTCCTGTTAATGTCAAAGTTCTTGATAGACCTGGGCCACCAGAAGGACCTGTTGAGATTACAGGTGTTACTGCTGAAAAATGCATGTTGTCATGGAAACCTCCACTACAAGATGGTGGTAGTGATATTTCACACTATGTTGTGGAAAAAAGGGAAACCAGTCGCCTGGTTTGGACTGTTGTTGATTCAAACGTGCAGACCCTTAACTGCAAAGTTACTAAACTTTTAGAAGGAAATGAGTATGTTTTCCGCATCATGGCAGTAAATAAATACGGTGTTGGTGAACCTCTTGAGTCTGAACCAGTACTTGCAAAGAATCCATTTGTAGTGCCGCTTCCACCGAAGGCACCAGAAGTCACCGCCATTACCAAGGATTCTATGATAGTTGTATGGGAAAGGCCAGCTTCAGATGGAGGTAGTGAAATCCTGGGCTACATCCTTGAAAAACGAGATAAGGAAGGTATTCGCTGGACAAGATGTAACAAACGCCTGATAAGTGAACTGCGATATAGAGTGACTGGACTGATAGAAAATCATGATTATGAATACAGAGTTTCAGCTGAAAATGCTGCTGGTCTTAGTGAACCAAGCCTGCCTTCCACTTACTATAAGGCATGTGATCCTATTTACAAGCCAGGACCACCTAATAATCCTAAAGTCACGGATGTTACAAGATCATCAGTTTTCCTTTCATGGGGCAAACCTATCTATGATGGTGGCTCTGAAATTCAGGGATACATTGTGGAAAAATGTGATGTAAGTGATGGTGAATGGGCAATTTGCACCCCTCCAACTGGAATTAAGAATACCCATATGGAAGTAGAAAAACTAGTGGAAAAACACGAATACAAATTCCGCATCTGTGCAGTTAATAAAGTAGGAGTTGGAGAGCATGCAGATGTTCCTGGTTCTGTTATTGTGGAAGAAAAGATGGAGGCACCAGACCTTGACCTTGACATGGAATTAAGGAAGATTGTAAATGTGCGTGCAGGAGGTTCCTTAAGACTGTTTGTTCCCATCAGAGGTCGTCCAACACCTGAAGTAAAATGGGGTAAAATGGATGGTGAGATCAGAGAAGCAGCTATTATAGACACCACTAGCAGCTTTACTTCCCTTGTTCTAGACAATGTTAACAGATTTGATACTGGAAAATATACTCTGACTTTAGAAAACAGCAGTGGAACAAAGTCTGCCTTTGTCAGTGTAAGAGTACTGGATACCCCAAGTGCACCTGTTAATTTAAAAATCAGAGAGATTACTAAAGACTCTGTCTCACTTTCATGGGAGCCTCCTCTCTTGGATGGTGGAGCAAAAATAAAGAATTACATTATTGAAAAGCGTGAAGCGACAAGAAAGGCATATGCAGCTGTTGTAACAAACTGCCACAAGACTTCATGGAAAGTAGATCAACTTCAGGAGGGCTGCTATTACTTCTTTAGAATCTCTGCTGAGAATGAATATGGAATTGGCCTCCCTGCAGAAACCAGTGACCCAGTTAAAGTTGCTGAAGTTCCACAGCCTCCTGGGAAAATAACAGTGGATGATGTCACCAGAAATAGTGTTTCACTAAGCTGGGCAAAACCTGAACATGATGGCGGCAGCAAGATCATACAATATATTGTTGAAATGCAGGCAAAGGGTAGTGAGAAGTGGTCAGAGTGTGCTCGTGTGAAAACACTTGAAGCAGTTATTACTAACCTAACTCAAGGGGAAGAATATCTTTTTAGAGTAATGGCTGTAAACGAAAAGGGTAAAAGTGATCCTAGAGCCCTTGCTGTTCCAATAGCTGCCAAAGATCTGGTGATTGAACCCGATGTAAGACCTGCTTTTCACAGTTATAGTATCCAAGTGGGACAAGATCTGAAAGTAGAAGTACCAATTGCAGGTCGACCTAAACCAACTGTTACTTGGCTAAAAGATGGCCAGAAATTAAGGCAGACAACAAGAGTCAATGTTAGTGATTTAACTGATCTCACTATACTTAATATTAAAGAAACTAGCAAAGAGGACAGTGGCACTTATGAAATCACTGTGGCTAATGTTGTTGGGCAGAAGTCTGCCTCTGTTGAAATTATAACTCTAGACAAACCTGACCCTCCAGTAGGACCTGTGAAGTTTGATGAAATAAGTGCAGAAAGTATTACTCTGTCATGGAATCCTCCGGTGTACACAGGCGGTTGCCAAATCACCAACTATGTTGTTCATAAGAGAGATACCACAACCACAGTTTGGGAAACAGTTTCAGCTACTGTTGCAAGAACTACGCTGAAAGTGACTAAACTAAAAACTGGTTCAGAATATCAGTTCAGAATATTTGCTGAGAACAGGTATGGGCAAAGCTTTGCACTGGAATCTACACCGGTTGTGGCACAGTACCCCTACAAAGAACCAGGACCTCCTGGTACACCATTTGTGACAATGGTTACAAAAGACTCCATGGTCGTACAATGGCATGAACCAATAAATGATGGTGGCAGTAAGGTGTTGGGCTACCATCTTGAGAGAAAGGAGAAAAACAGCATTTTGTGGACTAAAGTGAACAAGACTATTATTCAGGACACAAGTTTCAAGACAACTAATCTTGAAGAAGGAATTGAATATGAATTTAGAGTTTCTGCAGAAAATATTGTTGGTGTAGGCAAAACAAGTAAAGTTTCTGAGTGCTATGTAGCTCGTGACCCCTGTGATCCTCCAGGTCGCCCAGAAGCTATAATAATAAAAAGAAGTTCTATTACTCTACAGTGGACCAAACCAGAATACGATGGTGGAAGTAAAATTACAGGTTATATTGTAGAGAAACGTGACTTACCTGATGGTCGCTGGATGAAAGCTAGCTTCACAAATGTCATTGAAACTCAATTCACTGTAACAGGGCTTACTGAAGACCAAAGGTATGAATTTAGAGTAATTGCAAAGAATGCTGTAGGTGCAATAAGTAAGCCTTCTGACAGTACAGGGCCAATAACAGCAAGGGATGAAGTTGAACTTCCACGAATTTCAATGGATCCGAAATATAAAGACACAATTGTTGTAAATGCTGGTGATACATTCAGACTTGAGGCTGATGTTCACGGAAAGCCACTACCAACTATTAAGTGGTACAAAGGAGATAAAGAGCTAGAGGAAACTGCTAGATATGAAATAAAGAACACAGATTTCAGTGCATTAATAATTGTAAAAGATGCTATTAGAGTTGATGGTGGACAGTATATTTTAGAAGCTTCTAATGTTGCAGGAACAAAGACAGTACCAGTAAATGTAAAAGTCCTGGACAGGCCAGGCCCTCCTGAGGGGCCTGTCCAAGTGACAGGAGTTACAGCTGAAAAATGTTCATTGGCATGGGCTCCTCCTCTTCATGATGGTGGCAGTGATATTTCTCATTACATTGTAGAGAAGAGAGAAACTAGTCGCCTAGCATGGACTGTTGTTGCTTCAGAGGTTTTACCTACAATGCTCAAAGTAACAAAACTCTTGGAAGGAAATGAATATATTTTCCGTATTATGGCAGTTAACAAGTATGGAGTTGGTGAGCCATTAGAATCTGTGCCGGTAATGATGAAAAATCCATTTGTAGTTCCTGGTCCACCAAAGGCTTTGGAAATTACCAATATCACAAAGGACTCTATGACTGTCTGCTGGAGCCGACCAGATAGTGATGGAGGTAGTGAAATCATAGGTTACGTTGTAGAAAAGAGAGACCGAGCAGGCATCAGATGGATAAAATGCAATAAACGACGAATTACAGATTTGCGATTAAGAGTTACAGGATTAGCAGAGGATCATGAGTATGAATTCAGAGTTTCTGCTGAAAATGCTGCTGGAGTGGGTGAGCCAAGCCAAGTTTCCCCTTACTTTAAAGCTTGTGACCCCATATTCAAGCCTGGTCCACCTACAAATGCCCATGTCGTAGATACCACCAAAAGCTCAGTTACACTTGGTTGGAGTAAACCTATTTATGATGGTGGTTGTGAAATTCAAGGATACCTTGTAGAAATCTGTAAAGCAGATGAAGATGAATGGTCCCTTGTTACTCCACAGACAGGTGTACGTGCTACTCGATTTGAAATCACAAAGCTTGTTGAACATCAGGAATATAAACTACGAGTGTGTGCTCTCAACAAGGTTGGTGTAGGAGAGGCTGCATCAGTTCCTGGTACTATTAAACCAGAAGACCAACTTGAAGCTCCGGAACTTGATATTGATTCAGAGCTAAGGAAAGGGATAGTGGTTAGAGCTGGTGGGTCTGCAAGGATTCATATACCATTCAGGGGACGACCAACACCTGATATCACATGGTCTCGAGAAGAAGGTGAATTCACAGATAAAGTTCAAATTGATAAAGGCATAAACTACACACAACTCTCAATTGACAACTGTGATAGAAATGATGCTGGAAAGTATATTCTTAAGTTGGAGAACAGCAGTGGTTCTAAATCTGCATTTGTTACTGTAAAAGTCTTAGACACACCAGGGCCACCACAAAACTTAGTAGTAAAGGACATAAAGAAGGATTCTGCTGTATTATCTTGGGAACCACCCATTATTGATGGTGGTGCAAAGGTGAAGAACTATGTAATAGACAAGCGTGAGTCAACCAGGAAGGCATTTGCAAATGTCAGTGCTAAGTGTGGCAAGACAAGCTTTAAAGTTGAAAATCTTACAGAAGGAGCAATCTATTACTTCAGAGTCATGGCTGAAAATGAATTTGGAATTGGTGTTCCAGCTGAAACCACAGATGCTGTGAAAGCCTCAGAGCCACCTCTGCCTCCTGGAAAAGTAACTCTCACTGATGTGACTCAGAGAAGTGCATCACTCACATGGGAAAAACCTGAACATGATGGAGGTAGCAGAATTTTGGGATACATTGTTGAAATGCTGCCTAAAGGAACAGAAAAATGGAGTGTTGTTAGTGAGACCAAAACATGCAGCGCAGTTGTGTCTGGTCTGAGTCCAGGGCAGGAATATCAATTCCATGTGATTGCCTACAATGAAAAAGGCAAAAGTGATCCCCGAGCACTTGGAGTTCCTGTGATAGCTGAAGACTTGACAATTGCGCCAAGTTTCAAGTTGATGTTTAATACATATAGCGTGCAGGCTGGAGAAGATCTAAAGGTAGAAGTACCATTTATAGGTAGACCCAAACCTACTATTACTTGGACAAAAGATGAACAGCCATTGAAACAGACAACCAGATTGAATATTCAGGATACATCAACATCAACTATCTTACATATTAAGGAAAGCAACAAAGAGGACTTTGGTAAATATACAGTAACAGCATCAAACACAGCAGGTACAGCAACAGAGCACCTGAGCATCATTGTACTGGAGAAGCCTGGCCCACCACGAGGACCCGTGCGCTTTGATGAAGTTAGTGCAGACTTTGTAGTTTTATCATGGGATCCACCTGATTATACTGGTGGCTGTCAGATAAGCAACTATATTGTAGAAAAGCGTGACACAAGCACTACCACATGGAGTATTGTGTCAGCAACTGTTGCAAGAACAACTATCAAATCAACAAAGCTTAAAACAGGTTCTGAATACCAGTTCAGGATTTCTGCTGAAAATAGATATGGAAAGAGCTCTCCTTTGGACTCTAAGCCAGTTGTTGTGCAATACCCCTACAAGGTGCCTGGGCCACCTGGAACACCATTTGTAACAGCAGCTTCCAAGGACCATATGATTGTACAATGGAACGAACCAGTTAATGATGGAGGAAGCAAAGTTCTTGGCTACCATCTTGAACGTAAAGATAAGAACAGCATTCTTTGGACAAAACAGAACAAGTCACTCATTGCAGACACCAAATATAAAACAGATGGCCTTGAAGAAGGTCTTGAATATGAGTTCAGAGTTTCTGCTGAAAACATTGTTGGCATTGGTAAAGTCAGCAAAGTATCAGAATTGTTTGTTGCCCGAGATCCATGTGACCCACCTGGCCGCCCCGAGGCCATTGTTGTTACAAGAAATAATATCACACTGAAGTGGAAGAAACCAGAATATGATGGAGGAAGCAAAATAACTGGATATATTGTAGAAAAGAAAGAACTACCAGATGGTCGGTGGATGAAAGCCAGCTTTACAAATGTGTTAGAAACAGAATTTACAGTAAGTGGTCTTGTTGAAGACCAACGATATGAATTTAGAGTCATTGCAAGAAATGCAGCAGGTTGCTTGAGTGAACCATCTGAAAGTACAGGGCCCATTACTGCCAGAGATGAAATTGAAGCACCGGGGGCTTCTCTGGATCCTAAATACAAAGATGTCATTGTTGTTCATGCTGGAGAAACCTTTGTTCTTGAAGCTGATATCCACGGCAAACCTATTCCTGACATTACATGGTCAAAAGATGGTAAAGACCTTGAAGAAGCAACTGCAAGAATGGAAATTAAATCTACCATTCAAAAAACAACTCTTACTGTCAAGGACTGTGTAAGAGTAGATGGAGGTCACTATACTCTTAACCTCAGGAATGTGGGTGGCACAAAATCTATACCTATCACTGTAAAAGTTCTTGACAGGCCAGGACCTCCAGAAGGACCTTTGAAGGTTACCGGTGTCACAGCAGAAAAATGCTACTTGGCATGGTCTCCGCCTTTACATGATGGTGGTTCTAGTATCTCACATTATATCATTGAGAAGAGAGAGACAAGCAGGCTTTCATGGACACAGGTATCTACAGATGTGCAGGCTCTTAACCACAAAGTAACCAGACTCCTTGCTGGCAATGAGTACATTTTCCGTGTAATGGCAGTGAACAAATATGGAACTGGAGAACCCTTGGAGTCTGAGCCAATTGTGGCTCGTAATCCATACAAACCCCCTGGTCCTCCTTCAACACCTGAAGTTTCAGCAATCACAAAAGATTCTATGGTTGTAACATGGGGTCGTCCAGAAGACAACGGGGGTGCTGAAATTGAAGGTTACATACTTGAAAAACGAGACAAAGATGGTGTCCGGTGGACAAAATGCAATAAGAAAAGGCTGACAGACTTGCGATTCAGAGTAACAGGTCTTAGTGATGGGCATTTCTATGAATTTAGGGTTTCTGCTGAAAACGCTGCAGGTATAGGGGAACCCAGTGAACCATCCATTTTCTATCGTGCTTGTGATGTATTATATCCACCAGGTCCACCAAGCAATCCAAAGGTTACAGATACTTCCAGGTCATCAGTTTCCCTTGCCTGGAGTAAGCCCATTTATGATGGTGGTGCTCCAGTTAAGGGATATGTAGTAGAAGCAAAAGAAGCAGCTGCTGATGAATGGACTACCTGCACCCCACCAACAGGACTACAAGCAAAACAGTTCACTGTAACAAAACTTAAAGAGAACCAGGAGTATAACTTCCGCATCTGTGCCATCAATTCAGAAGGAGTAGGAGAACCTGCTATTATACCTGGTACAGTTATAGCAGTGGACAAGATTGAACCTCCTGAAATTGAACTTGATGCAGATCTCAGAAAAGTAGTTACTGTACGTGCTAGTGGTACATTGCGTCTGTTTGTCACCATCAAAGGAAGACCAGAACCTGAAGTTAAATGGGAGAAAGCAGAAGGAACAATTAGTGATCGAGCTCAGATTGAAGTCACCAGTTCCTATACAATGCTGGTAATTGACAATGTGAATAGATTTGATAGTGGTAGATACAATCTATCTTTAGAGAATAACAGTGGCAAAAAATCAGCTTTTGTTAATGTCAGAGTGCTTGATACGCCCAGTGCACCCATAAATCTGACAATCAGAGAAGTGAAAAAAGATTTTGTAACACTAGCCTGGGAACCACCACTTATTGATGGTGGAGCTAAAATTACCAACTACGTAGTGGAAAAGCGAGAATCCACAAGAAAAGCATATGCCACAGTTACAAGCAACTGCACTAAGAATTCCTTCAAAATTACTCAACTGCAAGAAGGATGTAGTTATTACTTCCGTGTTCTAGCTGTAAATGAATATGGGGTTGGCTTACCAGCAGAAACACCTGACCCAATTAAGGTTTCTGAACCACCTTCTCCACCTGCAAAGGTCATTCTTATTGATGTGACTCGCAACTCTGCTTCAATTAAATGGGAAAAGCCAGAGAGTGATGGTGGCAGTAAAATTACTGGTTATATAGTAGAAATGCAAACCAAAGGAAGTATAAAATGGAGTGCATGTACCCAAGTGAAAACATTAGAAGCAACAATAACAGGCTTAAGCATGGGAGAAGAGTATAGTTTCAGAGTGATTGCTATTAATGAAAAAGGAAAAAGTGATCCAAGAGAACTTGGTGTCCCAGTCGTTGCAAAAGATATTGAAATCCAGCCATCTGCCGAGCTCCTTTTCAACACATTCACTGTGAAAGCTGGAGATGATCTTAAGATTGAAGTGCCATTCAGAGGGAGACCTTTTCCATCCATTAGCTGGAAGAAGGATGGGAATCCCTTAAAAGAGACAACCAGGGTAAATGTTCAGACATCAAAGACTTCAACTTCACTATTCATTAAGGAAGCTTCAAATGAAGATTTGGGACATTATGAATTACAGCTTTCAAATACTGCTGGATCATCAACAGCTTCTTTAACTGTAGTTGTCCTTGACAGACCAGGACCACCAACTGATGTTCATATTGATGAAGTTAGTGCTGATAGTGTAACTCTGTCTTGGAAACCTCCAGAATATGATGGTGGGTGCCATATTAGCAATTACATTGTAGAGAAGCGAGAAACTACCACAACAACATGGGAGGTAGTATCTGCAGCAGTTGCAAGAACATCAGTTAAAGTAGCTCGACTTACCACTGGTTCTGAATATCAGTTCCGTATTTGTGCAGAAAATCGGTATGGGAAAAGCACTTACACTAATTCTCCATCTGTTGTGGCAGAGTATCCATTTAAGCCTCCAGGACCACCTGGAACTCCTCATGTGATACATGCAACTAAAACTTCCATGATTGTAACATGGCAGGTACCAGTTAATGATGGAGGTAGCAGAGTACTAGGGTATCACCTGGAGCGTAAAGAAAGAAGCAGCATTCTTTGGGCAAAAGTCAACAAAAGCCTTATAGCGGATACACAAATGAAAGTTACAGGTCTTGATGAAGGACTGCTATATGAATATCGTGTATATGCTGAAAACATTGCAGGCATAGGCAAATGCAGTAAATCATGTGAACCAGTTGCTGCAAGAGATCCATGTGATCCTCCTGGTCAACCAGAAGTTACTAACATTACAAGAACATGTGTCTCACTGAAATGGACTAAACCAGAATATGATGGTGGAGCTAAAGTAACAGGATATATTATTGAACGCAGAGAGATACCAGATGGCCGCTGGCTAAAGTGTAATTTTACTAATGTGCAAGAAACGTATTATGATGTAGGTGGACTTACAGAAGACCAGCGATATGAGTTCCATGTGATTGCAAAGAATGCTGCTGGACTTTTCAGTCAGCCGTCTGAATCAACTGGACCTGTGACTGTAAAAGATGATGTAGAGGCTCCAAGAATTATGATGGATGTCAAATTCAGAGACATTGTAGTTGTGAAAGCTGGAGAAGTGTTTAAAGTCAATGCTGATTTTGCAGGACGGCCAATTCCAGTGATTTCATGGACAAAGGACGGCAAAGAGCTTGAGGGAAAAGCTAGAGTTGAAATAGCCTCAACAGACCACACTACTGCAATAACTGTTAAGGACTGCATCCGAGGTGATTCAGGACAGTATGTACTAACTTTACAAAATATTGCAGGAACAAGATCTTTGGCAATTAATTGCAAAGTACTTGATAGACCTGGCCCACCTGCAGGCCCCTTAGAAATAAATGGCCTTACTGCTGAAAAGTGTCATTTATCATGGGGACCCCCTCAAGAAAATGGAGGTGCAGATATTGATTATTATATTGTAGAAAAACGTGAGACCAGTAGAATTGCATGGACTCTTTGTGAAGGAGAGCTTAGAACAACATCCTGTAAAGTGACAAAACTGCTGAAGGGTAATGAGTATATTTTTAGAGTGATGGGAGTTAACAAGTATGGCGTTGGTGAGCCTCTAGAAAGTGTTGCTATCAAAGCCCTAGACCCATTTACAGTTCCCAGTCCACCTACATCTTTAGAGATAACCAGTGTAAGCAAGGATTCAATCACTTTGTGCTGGGCAAGACCTGAGAGTGATGGAGGCAATGAGATCTCTGGCTATGTAATTGAAAGACGTGAGAAAACTAGCCTAAGATGGATCCGTGTAAACAAAAAGCCAGTTTATGATTTAAGAGTGAAGTCATCTGGTCTCCGTGAAGGATGTGAATATGAATTCCGAGTTTATGCAGAAAATGCTGCTGGCCTCAGTCTTCCAAGTCAAAACACACCATTGATTCGGGCAGAAGATCCAATTTTCTTGCCATCTCCCCCAACTAAACCTAAGATTATGGATTCTACAAGGTCAAATATCACAATTGGGTGGACAAAACCACTGTTTGATGGAGGTGCTCCAGTAACTGCATACACAGTTGAATACAAGAAAATTGATGAAACTGACTGGACAACTGCTATTCAGAACTTAAGAGGTACAGAGTACACAATAACTGGGTTAGCATCAGGCTCTGAATATGTCTTTAGAGTGAGATCCATCAATAAAATTGGTGTCAGTGAACCAAGTGATATCTCAGAACCTCAGGTGGCAAAAGAAAGAGAGGAGGAACCTACTTTTGATATTGATAGTGAAATGCGGAAGACGCTAATTGTAAAGGCTGGTGAATCATTCACAATGACAGTTCCTTTCAGAGGCAAACCAGTCCCAAATGTAACATGGAACAAACCAGATACTGATCTCCGTACACGAGCAAGCATTGATATTTCAGATAATCGCACATCTCTTACTATTGAAAAAGCAACAAGAAATGATTCTGGAAAATATACATTGACATTACAAAACATCCTCAATACTGCTACCTTGACTTTAGTTGTCAAAGTTCTTGATACTCCTGGCCCACCATCTCATATTGCAGCAAAAGATGTAACTAAAGAATCTGCTGTGTTATCATGGGATGTTCCTGAAAATGATGGTGGGGCACCTGTGAAGAACTATGTTATTGAAAAACGAGAAGCTAGCAAAAAAGCATGGGTCACTGTGACCAATAATTGTCATCGTCTGTCATATAAAGTAACTGGCTTACAAGAAGGTGCCATTTACTACTTCCGAGTTTCTGGAGAAAATGAGTATGGTGTTGGAATGCCTTGTGAGACCAAGGAGGGAACTAAAATAACAGGTATGGTTCACTAATAAAAATAATTTAATATTATGTAGCAATACGTATTCTAAAATGTTTAATTCAAAATAATATAAAAACATGTTAAATCTATTAACTGTAAGAAGGTAAATATGTGGTGGTTATGTCTGTGGTTTTACAAAAGTAAATGCTAAATAGTAGCTTGAATGTTGTTTTGCTTGCATTTTACTTAAAATGTTTCTAATATAAAAATTCATTAAAAATATATTTTCCCAATCCAGATGGCATTCTTATGTAATTGTAACATAAAAAGGAAATACCTCCTATATTGTTTATATATTGCTTAAGCTGTTAAACCCTTTTTTTTTTTTTTTTGTCAGAAAAACCCAGCCCACCAGAAAAACTGGGAGTAACAAATGTCACAAAGGACAGCGTTTCTCTTTCATGGCTAAAACCAGAACATGATGGTGGAAGCAGAATTGTGAGCTACCTCATTGAAGCTCTTGAGAAAGGACAGCAAAAATGGGTTAAGTGTGCAGTTGTAAAGACAACTCATCATGTTGTCCATGGTCTTAAGGAGAACGTTGACTATTTCTTCAGAGTTTCTGCAGAAAACCAAGCAGGTTTAAGTGATCCTAAGGAACTACTGCTCCCTGTTACAGTTAAAGAACAATTAGGTAAGCTTCCTGATGACTCAATAGTTGATATACATTAAATTGGGTTTATACTTCAAAAGAGATAGTATTTTTTAATGATTTGAAAATGCTTTCTTTTTCAGAATCTCCTGAGATTGACATGAAGGGCTTCCCTCATAATACTGTCTATATTCGAGCGGGTTCTAACCTGAAAGTTGAAATTCCAGTTTCTGGAAAACCATTGCCAAAGGTGACATTGTCAAGAGATGGTGTCCCACTCAAACCCACCATGAGATTTCACACCGAAACTACAGCAGAAAGTTTCATTATTAACCTTAAAGAAAGCATAGCTGCTGATGCTGGCAGATATGACATTACTGCTGCCAACTCGAGTGGCACCACAAAGTCATTCATTAATATTGTTGTGTTGGATAGACCAGGTCCTCCTGTTGGTCCTGTTGTCCTTAGTGATATCACTGAAGAGAGTATAACACTCAGATGGCAGCCACCAACTTATGATGGTGGAAGTCAAGTTACCAACTATATTGTGCTGAAAAGAGAAACAAGCACTGCTGCCTGGTCTGAAGTGTCTGCAACCGTGGCTAGAACTGTTATTAAAGTCATGAAGCTTACAACAGGAGAAGAATACCAATTCCGCATCAAAGCTGAGAACCGTTTTGGCATTAGTGATCACATTGACTCACAATGTGTGGTTGTCAAGCTTCCTTACAGTAAGTAATACATTTCTCACACTGTACATCAACATTTTAATGTTCAGATGTTTTAAGTCTCATTTTGTTAACAATTAATCAATTATTTTGATATCATCAGCTACCCCTGGTCCTCCTTCCACACCATGGGTCACTAATGTCACCCGAGAGAGTATTACTGTTGGATGGCATGAACCAGTCACTAATGGTGGCAGTGCAGTCATTGGATACCACCTGGAAATGAAGGACAGAAATAGTATATTATGGCAGAAGGCTAACAAGACTCTCATTCGTACAACTCACTTTAAAGTCACCACCATCAGTGCCGGCCTTATCTATGAATTTAGAGTTTATGCAGAAAATGCAGCTGGCATTGGAAAAGCAAGTCATCCATCTGATCCAGTCCTTGCAATTGATGCTTGTGGTATGTATTCTCTAGAAGATAAAGAAGCCCAACCACTGAAGTAATGTTCACCCATCCCCACCCCGCATGATACTCTGTCTTTTATAGGAAGCCAAAACAGCCATTATTCATTACAAATACTTTCATATTTCCTACTGCAGAACCACCAAGAAATGTTCGTGTCTCAGATATCTCGAAGACTGCTATTACTCTGTCATGGAAGAAGCCAGCATTTGATGGTGGTAGCAAGATCACTGGATACATCGTAGAAAAACGTGATCTTCCAGATGGCAGATGGACAAAAGCTAGCTTCACCAATGTTATTGAGACTCAGTTCACAGTATCTGGTCTGACACAGAATTCTCGGTATGAATTCCGTGTCTTTGCTAAGAATGCCGTTGGTTCCATTAGTAATCCATCAGATGTAGTGGGTCCTATTACATGTGTTGATACATATGGTAAGTATTTTGTAATGATATAATAGTATCATTTTATGTTACTAGAAAGCTTAAAGGCAGCACTATTTTGCAGAACTACAGCCTTTTTAATACAGAATGCTAATTTGCCTTGATTGATTTACTATGCTTGAATAATTTTGAGCTATTTGGGCACTGTTGTAATGAGCGTCTGTGGCTGCATCTGCATTTTTACAGTCTTATGATATTTTTATTCTTTTGACAATGGAAGTCAGCCAATGGCCAAAGCGATAATTAATATTTATAGATTTGGTTTCTTTTTTGGTAGTATTAGTTCTAACTTGTTCCAGGATTCTGATTTAAGTTATGCATGCTAGCTTTACTTAACCAATATTTACAAAATGCCTGTAACTGTTCGCTTAGAAAAAGTATTATTATTTTATTTTTATTAAATACAAGTTTTAAATAACTGTTTTTTTTTTTTCTTATTTTTTCTTAAGGTGCACCTGAAATTGATGTGCCACCAGAATATACAGAAGTGGTAAAATATAGAGCAGGAACTTCAGTTACATTAAAACTAGGCATCTCAGGAAAGCCTGTACCTACAATTGAATGGTTCAAAAATGGCAATGAGGTACAAACCAGTGCACTACTCTCTATGGAAAACACAACAGAATTTGCTTCTATACTCATCAAGGATGCAACCCGACTCAACAGTGGAACTTATGAATTAAAACTGAAGAATGCCATGGGTTCAGCATCCGCCCATGTTAGACTACAAATACTTGGTATGTCTTGTGATATGACTGTACTACATTATTAAACAGTAATCTGCTAATACTTACATCTGATTTCTTGTACCTTCCACAGACAAGCCAGGACCCCCAAGTGGACCTATACAGTTTAAGACAGTCACTGCTGAAAAGATTACAGTAATGTGGGACCCTCCAGCAGATGATGGTGGTGCACCTGTAACACACTATGTTGTTGAAAAGCGGGAGACAAGTCGGGTTGTATGGTCTTTAATTTCTGAAAAACTGGAGGGGTGTGTTGTAACTACAACAAAACTCATCAAAGGAAATGAGTATGTGTTCCGTGTCCGTGGTGTGAACAAATTTGGAGTTGGTGATTCACTGGAGTCTGAACCAGTTATAGCCAAAAATTCATTTGGTAAGAAACATATAAAATAGCTAATGCAACTGAATCATCTTGTGTATTATTTGTACATGGTATTGATCAACTAACATATATATATTTTTATTTCAGTTGCGCCTGGACCACCTAGTGTACCAGAAGTCACAATGATAACCAAGAATTCTATGACTGTTGTCTGGAATAGGCCCACTGTTGATGGAGGCAATGAAATATCAGGATATTTTCTTGAGAAACGTGACAAGAAAAGTCTTAGTTGGTTCAAGGTTACTAAAGAAACCATTCGTGACACCAGACAGAAAGTAACAGGTCTGACTGAAAATAGCGAATATCATTTCAGAGTTTGTGCTGTCAATGCAGCTGGACAAGGTCCATTCTCTGAAGCTTCTGACTTCTACAAAGCTGCAGATCCTGTTGGTAAGAGACAATCCACAATATGTCTAATTGGTCAGAGATCAATGGGCAGCGAGCAATTAGGGTGGCTTGCATAAATGTATTTGAGACAGATTTTTTCTTCCCTTTTTATGATTGAATACAAGTATGTTTTTTGATTTTTTTTTCTTAAACTATAACTTACAGATAAACCAGGCTCACCAGCAAAGTTGAAGGTTGTGGATACAACGAAGACATCTGTCACCCTTGGCTGGATTAAACCTGCTTATGATGGAGGAAGTCCAATTACAAGCTATGTGGTTGAGAAAAGAGAAGGTGAAGAGCAAGAATGGACTGTAGTCAGCACTAAAGGAGAAGTGAGAACAACTGAGTATGTTGTATCCCACCTTCAGCCAAGTGTTAATTATTATTTCCGTGTGTCTGCTATAAATTCTGCTGGACAAGGAGAGCCTATTGAAATGACAGAACCTGTTCAAGCTAAAGATATTCTCGGTACTGTACCTTTCAGTGACTTACCACTTTTCTGTGTTTTGATTTTTCAAAGCACTTTTTATTTTACATTCCAAATATGCATTATTAATTTTTACTTATTTCCACAGTGGCACCAGAAATCGATCTGGATGTTGCCCTCCGGACCTCTATCGTTGCTAAAGCAGGTGAAGATGTGCAAATAACAATTCCATTCAAAGGAAGACCTCCTCCAACTGTCACATGGAGAAAGGGTGACAAGAATCTTGGGACTGATGAAAGATATATCATCCAGAACACAGAATCATCTACATTACTTACTATTCCTCAAGTTACCCGAAATGATACAGGAAAATATGTTCTTACAATTGAAAATGGAGTTGGAGAACCAAAATCATCATTTGTGAATGTAAAAGTCCTTGACACACCATCTGCCTGCCAGAAGCTACAGCTTAAGCATGTTTCTCGTGGAACAGTTACACTAGTATGGGAGCCACCTCTCATTAATGGTGGTTCTGAAATAACAAATTATGTTGTGGAAAAAAGAGATGCTACAAAGAGGGCCTGGTCAACTGTAACAATGAAGTGTTCTCATACCACTTTTAAGCTAACTAACCTGTCAGAAAAGACTGCATTCTTCTTCCGTGTTCTTGCTGAAAATGAAATTGGACTGGGTGAACCTTGTGAGACTTCTGAACCAGTGAAAGCTGCAGACATACCTGGACCTATAAAAGACCTAGCCATGAAAGATTCTACAAAGACATCTGTTAAACTGCAGTGGAGCAAACCTGACTATGATGGTGGTAGCATTATATCAGACTATGTTATTGAAAAGAAGCTACAGGAAGAAAAAGAATGGACATATGCAGGCACAAGCAAGAGCTGTGAATTTGAAGTTGAAAAACTTAAAGAACTTTCTGTCATGGAATTCAGAGTTTTTGCAAAAAATGAAAAGGGCATGAGTGATAGTGTTATGGTTGGACCCATTACAGTGAAAGAACATACAATAACACCTGAAGCTGACCTTTCTGACATTCCTGGAGGTCAAATTGCTGTAAGAATTGGACATAACCTGCATATTGAATTGCCCTATAAAGGTAAACCTAAGCCATCAATGAGCTGGCTCAAGGACAACCTTCCTCTTAAAGAAACTGAACAGCTTCGTTTCAAGAAAACTGAAAACAAGATAAGTTTAAGTATCAAGAATGTGAAAAAGGAACATGGTGGCAAATATACTTTGATTCTTGATAATGTCATCTGCAGAAAAACATTTGCAATCACTGTCATCACTCTTGGTCCTCCATCTAAGCCAAAAGGACCTTTAAGACTAGATGAAATCAAAGCAGATAGTGTAGTTTTGTCATGGGAAGCTCCTGAAGATGATGGTGGAGGAGAAATTACGGGCTACAGTATTGAGAAGAGAGAAACTTCACAAATGAACTGGAAGCTGGTGTGCTCGAGTGCTGCTAGAACAACTTTCAAAGTACCAAACCTTGTTAAAGACACTGAATATCAATTTAGAGTTCGTGCAGAAAACAGATACGGAGTAAGCCCACCTCTTGTCTCAGCAGACGTTGTGGCAAAGCATCAATTTAGACCACCAGGTGCCCCAGGCAAGCCTGTTGTATACAATGTAACTGCTGATGGAATGACCATAGCTTGGGATGCTCCTGTTTATGATGGCGGCTCGGAGATTATTGGGTACCATGTTGAAAAGAAGGAAAGAAACAGTATTTTGTGGCAGAAGGTCAATGTTGCATTAATATCTAACAGAGAATACAGAATTACTGGACTGCTTGAGGGCCTGGATTACCAGTTCCAAGTATATGCAGAAAACACTGCTGGTCTAAGCCGAGCTAGTGAGCCGAGCAAATTTACTTTGGCAGTTTCTCCAGTAGGTGAGTGAATGACCAGTCACACTTCACCTAAGAAAATTCTGGTGTTGTAGACTATGGTGAACAGTAATAGCAATAAATATATTTTTTCTTTTTTTTTCCCAGACCCACCTGGTACTCCTGATTACATTGATGTCACCAGGGAAACAGTCACTCTTAAGTGGACCCCACCACTGCGTGATGGAGGCAGTAAGATTGTGGCCTACAGTATTGAGAAGCGGCAAGGAAGTGAAGACCGTTGGCTCCGATGCAACTTTACTGATGTCAGTGAATGCCAATATACAGTTACAGGACTCAGTCCAGGCGACCGATATGAATTCAGAGTTCTTGCAAGAAATGCTGTTGGCACAATTAGCCCACCTTCACAGTCTTCAGGCTATATCATGACCAGAGATGAAAACGGTAAGATTTCTTAATATGATTGTATTTGGGTACTGAATCCAACTAGAGCTTCTGGAAGATGGGAGGCCAAGTGGGAGGAATACATGACTGCCCTTCCAGCCAACTCAGAATCATTTCAAGAATCATAACCTGTCCAGGGAAATCAAAGTTTCCAGATACTTTTGCTGAAAGTCATGGCACTCTACATGTGTTGGATAAGAAGCAACAGAAAAGTTGGAAATGAATAATAGACTGTAATAATCTGGTGCACTGAGTAATTTAGAAATGAAAATTTGACTCAGCTTGACATGCTGTAACAACATACATTAATGTATTTCACCTATGGTAATACATTGCACTGATTGCTAACAGGAAAAATAAGTTTACAGTTCATAATTCTTTATACAACAATCATTTATAATTACTGTGTTTAAAATAGTATCTGGAAAAATTACTTAGCTATATGAGAATTGATTTATGTTTTCCTTTTTTAGTTGCTCCAACAATTGAATTTGGCCCTGAGCACTTTGAAGGCCTTACTGTTAAAGCTGGAGAGAGCATTAGACTTAAAGCTTTAATCAAAGGACGTCCAGTACCTAAGGTGACATGGTTTAAAGATGGTAAGGAGATTGAAAAAACAATGAGTATAGAAATAACTACAGCTATTGGATATAGCACAATCTTCATTAGAGATGCAACCCGGGATCATCGTGGAGTGTACACAGTAGAAGCAAAAAATGCATCAGGCACTAAACGAGAAGATATTACATTCAGAATACAAGGTAATGCACCAAACACTTTCAGCCTGTATCTTTTTTTTTTTTTTTTAAATAGAATTTTAATCTAAGTGCCAGCAAATTTAATTCTGAACCTTTAATTTTGCAGACACACCAGGAAAGGTTGGTGGACCAATACGCTTCACAAACATTACTGGAGAAAAATTGACATTGTGGTGGGAGCCTCCAGCTAATGATGGTTGTGCTTCTATTTCCCACTACATAATTGAAAAACGTGAAACCAGCAGGATTGCTTGGGCATTAGTTGAAGACAAGTGTGAAGCTTGCAGCTACACTGCACTTAAATTAATAAAGGGCAATGAGTACCAGTTCCGTGTCTCTGCAGTGAACAAATTTGGAGTTGGCAGACCACTGGAGTCTGATCCAGTTACAGCACAAATACCTTACAGTAAGTTTCCGTCTCATTCTGTAGAAGTAACTGTTGAGTTAACATTTTGTATTTCTAATGATGTTTTCCTTTTTATTTTTATTTTAGCTCTTCCTGATGCCCCAGGAACTCCAGAGCCCACAAATGTAACAGGAGACAGTATCACACTCACATGGGCAAGACCAAATTCAGATGGCGGAAGTGAGATAAATGAGTATATTCTAGAAAGGAGAGAAAAGAAGAGCATGCGTTGGGTTAAAGTATCCAGTAAGAGGCCCATTGCTGAGAACAGATACAGAGTAACTGGCCTTATTGAAGGCAACGAGTATGAATTCCGTGTCATGGCTGAAAATGCAGCAGGAGTTGGACCTCCAAGTGATGCTTCAAAGCTGATTAAATGTAGAGAACCCGTGAGCCCACCAAGTGCTCCTAATGTTGTAAAGGTGACAGATACATCAAAAACTAGTGTAAGCTTAGAGTGGACCAAGCCAGTTTTTGATGGAGGTATGGAAATAATTGGGTACATTATTGAGATGTGCAAAGCTGACCTAGAAGCATGGCAGAAAGTCAATGCAGAGACCGTTCTTGCTACTAAATATACTGTTGTTGATTTGGAGGCAGGAGAACACTATAAATTCAGAGTTAGTGCTGTCAATGGTGCTGGAAAAGGAGAAAGCTGTGAAGTTCCTGCTTCAGTCCAAACTGTGGACAGGCTTTCTGCACCTGAAATTGATATCGATGCAAACTTCAAGCAAACTCATATTGTACGAGCAGGTGCAAGCATTCGTCTGTTTATTGCCTTCTCTGGAAAACCTGTTCCTACTGCTGTATGGTCCAAAGCAGATGCAAATCTTAGCTTGCGTGCTGACATTCAAACAACTGATTCATTCAGCACATTGACTGTGGAGGAATGCAATAGAAATGATGCTGGCAAGTATGTCTTTACTGTGGAAAACAACAGTGGAAGTAAGTCAATTACGTTCACCGTCAAAGTTTTGGACACTCCTGGTCCACCTGGTCCTATTACATTTAAGGATGTGACTCGAGGATCTATTACTTTAATGTGGGATGCTCCTGTTTTGGATGGAGGTTCACGTATCCATCACTACATTGTGGAAAAACGGGAAGCAAGCCGTCGTAGCTGGCAAGTGGTGAGTTCAAAATGCACTCGACAAATCTTTAAGGTCACTGATCTGGCAGAAGGTGTCCCATATTACTACCGAGTGTCAGCAGAAAATGAATATGGTGTAGGTGAACCCTGTGAACTGACGGAACCTATTATAGCCACTGAAGAACCTGCTCCACCTAAGAGACTAGATATTGTTGATACAACTAAATCTTCTGTGGTTTTAGCTTGGCTTAAACCTGACCATGATGGTGGTAGTCGTGTTACTGGATACCTTCTTGAAATGAAACAAAAAGGATCTGACTACTGGATTGAAGCTGGTCAAACAAAACAACTTACTTTCACTGTTGAAGGCCTGGTGGAGAACACTGAATATGAGTTCCGGGTCAAGGCAAAGAATGATGCTGGCTACAGTGAGCCAAGAGAAGCTTTCTCTTCTGTTATTATTAAGGAGCCACAGATTGAACCAACAGCAGATCTCAGTGAAATAAGCAGACAGCTCATAACATGCAAGGCTGGAAGCACCTTTACTATTGATATACCGATTAGTGGCCGCCCAGCTCCAAAAGTGACATGGAAACTTGAGGAGATGAGGCTGAAGGAAACTGAGAGAGTGACCATCAAGACAACAAAAGAGAGAACAACACTTACTGTAAAGGATAGTATGAGAGGTGACTCTGGGAAATACTACCTCACACTCGAAAATACTGCTGGTGTGAAAACATTTACTGTCACAGTGGTAGTCATAGGAAGGCCAGGTCCAGTCACTGGCCCAATTGAAATATCGTCTGTCTCTGCTGAATCCTGTGTGCTGACCTGGAAAGAACCTGAAGATGATGGTGGCAGTGACATTACAAACTACATTGTAGAGAAACGTGAATCTGGAACAACAGCATGGCAACTGGTAAATTCCAGTGTAAAACGTACACAGATCAAAGTTACTCATCTTACAAAATACCAGGAGTACAGTTTTCGAGTAAGCTCAGAAAACAGATTTGGTGTCAGCAAACCCCTTGAATCAAAAACTGTGGTAGCTGAGCATCCATTTGGTAAGTGAAACTTTTTTTAAATCTGTTGTTCTCCTCAGACTACTGTAAGTATTTGTAACAACTAACATTTTCCTCACCTCCCATTTGTTTAGTCCCACCAAGCCCACCCTCAAGGCCAGAAGTCTATTCTGTGTCTGCAACTGCCATGGCAATTCGCTGGGAGGAACCCTATCATGATGGTGGCAGCAGAGTCATTGGATACTGGGTTGAAAAGAAGGAGCGCAACACTATTCTTTGGGTGAAGGAAAACAAAGTGCCATGCTGTGAATGCAACTACAAAGTCACAGGATTGGTGGAAGGCCTAGAATATCAATTCAGAACATATGCTCTAAATGCTGCAGGTGTTAGCAAAGCTAGTGAAGCTTCCAGACCTGTAGTGGCTCAAAATCCAGTTGGTAAGTGTTACTTTCAATAGTTGTTTTGTTAATTAAGTTACAAGAGAATTACATTTCTCATTTTTTGTTTTGTTTCTCCAGATCCACCAGGAAGACCGGAAGTAACAGATGTCACCAGATCTACAGTCTCCCTGAGGTGGTCAGCACCACTTTACGATGGTGGAAGTAAAATTATTGGATATATTATAGAGCGTAAACCATATAATGAATCTGGTGATGGACGCTGGCTGAAATGCAATTATACCATTGTCTCGGAAAACTGTTTTACTGTGACAGCTCTTAGTGAAGATGAAGCATACGAATTCCGTGTACTAGCAAAGAATGCTGCTGGTGTGATTAGCAAAGGATCTGAATCAACTGGTGCTGTCATTTGCAAAGATGAATACAGTAAGAAATACTCATTTGGAACAATTAAAAAAATAATGTTCCATTTTTAATACTGTCATCTAATTTGTTTTTAATCTTTTTTTTTTTTTTTTTCTTTATGACAGCACCACCAAAGGCTGAACTTGATGCTAGATTGCAGGGAGAAGTTGTGACCATTAGGGCTGGATCTGATCTTGTTCTCGATGCCGCTGTTGGTGGGAAACCAGAACCAAAAGTCTTCTGGTCCAAAGGCGACAGGGAACTGGACCTATGTGAAAAGATCTCTTTGCAATACACCAGCAAACGAGCCATTGCAATTATCAAGTTCTGTGACAGAAGTGATAGTGGAAAATATACTCTAACAGTTAAAAATGCCAGTGGGACAAAACAAATTTCTGTTCTTGTCAAAGTGCTTGGTATGTATTCAATGATTAATGTTCTTATATAATATACTTTAAAAAAAAAAAAAAAAAAGACATTATTTTAAATAAGAGTGAGAAGTTTTTCTTAACTGCTAATAACAATACCTATTTTCACCTCTACTCAGATTCACCAGGTCCATGCTCAGGCAAAATCACAGTTAGCAGAGTAACAGAAGAGAAATGTACTCTGGCATGGAATATTCCTGAGGAAGATGGAGGTGCACAAATCACTCACTACATCGTAGAAAGGCGTGAAACCAGCAGACTTCACTGGGTTATTGTTGAGGCTGAATGCCAGACATTATCATGTGTGGTAACAAAACTTATTAAAAATAATGAGTACATCTTCCGTGTCAGAGCTGTCAACAAATATGGGCCAGGTGTTCCACTTGAAACAGAACCCATAACTGCCAAGAATGCTTTCAGTGAGTGTTAATACCTTCCATCCTGTGTCAGAAGTTGTGGAATGTTTCTCATAGATAAAAAAAAAAAAAAAAAAAAAAAGGTAAAACATTTTTTTTTCCACATTTTTTTAAAAAACAGCTATCCCAACACAGCCTGGTGCTCCTGAAGAAGTGAGTGTTGGCAAGGAACACATCATTATTCAGTGGACAAAACCAGAATCAGATGGTGGCAGTGAGATTAAGGACTATCTTGTAGACAAACGTGAAAAGAAAAGTCTGCGCTGGACACGAGTGAACAGAGATTACACAATTTATGATACCAGACTGAAAGTCACTGGTCTTATGGAAGGCAGCCAATACCAGTTCCGAGTCACTGCAGTGAATGCTGCTGGAAACAGTGAGCCTAGTGAAGCTTCACAATACATGTTATGCAAAGAGCCATCATGTAAGTTGCCACATTTAAAATATATTTTTATAAATATATTTAATACAAAATATATAAGTATATATAAAATATATTTTAATATAAAATATATAAACTGTGAAATGTTCCCTTCACCAATATGAAATACATTTTCTTCTTTTTCAAAGATACTCCTGCACCACCTTCAGCTCCAAGAGTTGTGGATACTACCATGCACAGCATAAGTTTAGCATGGTCAAAGCCCACATATGATGGTGGTGCTGACATCTTAGGCTATGTTCTTGAAATGAAGGAAGAAAGTACTGAACAGTGGTACCGACCACATACAACTCCCACTCTGAGGAATGCTGAGTTCACCGTAACTGGCCTTAAAACAAACCAGAAATACCAATTCAGAGTTGCTGCTACAAATGTGAATGGTATGAGTGAATTTAGTGAATCATCAGCAGAAATAGAACCTGTGGAAAGAATAGGTAATTTGAAAACTCAGTGTGTATTTTAAGGAATAGTTATGTTTTCCTTCAAAACTACTAAAAGATTAATTCGTTCTGTTTCTTACACCCCTTCATCAGAAATACCTGAGCTTGAGCTTGCCGATGATCTGAAGAAAACAGTAACAGTGAGAGCTGGTGCTTCCCTGCGCCTAATGGTGTCTGTGACTGGCAGACCTGCTCCTGTAATCACATGGAGCAAGCAGGGTGTTGACCTTGTAAGTCGAGCTATTATTGATACTACCGACAGTTACACTCTACTTATTGTGGATAAAGTTAATCGGTATGATGCTGGAAAATACATCATTGAGGCTGAAAATCAATCAGGAAAAAAATCAGCAACTATTTCTGTAAAAGTGTATGGTAAGTACTGCTACAGTTATGCATGGGTATTACACCACTGTTGTGGTTTAACCCGGCCGGCAGCTAAACACCACACAGCCGTTCGCTCACCCTCTCCCCTCCCTCTCTGGGATGGGGGAGAGAAACGGGAAAGTGAAGCCTGTGAGTTGAGATACAGTTTATTAAGATAGGAAATAATAATAATAATAATAGTATGTACGAAACAAGTGATGCACAATGCAATTGCTCACCACCCGCTGACCAATGCCCAGCCTATCTCCGAGCAGCCAGCCCCCTCACCCCAGCTAGCCACCCCTATATATTGTTCAGCATGACATCAGGTGGTATGGAATATCCCTTTGGCCAGTTTGGGTCAGCTGTCCTGGGTCTGTCCTGGCGCTTGCTGCAACCCCAGCCTGCCTGCTGGCAGGACAGAGCGAGGAGCTGAAAAGTCCTTGGCTTGGTGTAAGCATTGCTCTGCAACAATTAAAACATCAGCATGTTATCAGCACTTTTCTCATCCTAATCCAAAACATAGCACCCTACAAGCTACTAGGAGGAAAATTAACTCTGTCCTAACTGAAACCAGGACAACCACTCATAGTGCATGTTGCTTGGAAGTAAGAAACTAAGTTATTTCCAAAGGAATTTTGCAGTTTAAATAACATGAGAATGGGAACTCAAAGAAACAATTCAACCCAGGGGAAAATAAGTAGTTTTTAAAAGCTATGCTAGTTTATAAATCAAATCCAAATGTTGTTTTTCCTCTTTTTTTTTTTATTTTTTTTTTATTCAGAACTGAATCAATGAACAGAAGAGGAAGGGATCTGGAAGAAAAAAATAATTTGTTGTTGTTGTTGTTTTAGATACACCTGGTCCACCAGCTGCAGTGAGAATTAAGGAAGTATCAAAAGATTCTGTGACACTTACTTGGGATATTCCAACCATTGATGGTGGAGCCCCAGTCAGCAATTATATAATTGAGAAACGTGAAGCTTCCATGAGAGCTTACAAGACTGTCACTACCAAATGCAGCAAGACATTTTATAGAGTTACTGGACTTCTAGAAGGAGCTTTGTATTATTTCAGAGTACTGCCAGAAAATATTTATGGCATTGGTGAAGCTTGTGAGACATCTGACGCAATACTAGTATCTGATGTACCCATGGTACCACAAAAACTTGAAGTGATTGATACCACTAAGTCAACTGTCACTCTTGCATGGGAGAAACCACCACACGATGGTGGAAGCAGACTGACTGGCTATGTTATTGAGGCTAGCAAAGCTGGAACAGAAAGATGGTTGAAGGTAGTGACAGTGAAACCTACTATTTATGAACATACAATTATCTCTCTCAATGAAGGTGAACAGTACTTGTTCAGGGTCAGAGCACAGAATCAGAAGGGTGTGTCAGAACCACGAGAGATTGTCACAGCAGTGACAGTACAGGACCAAAAAGGTAGGTATCTACTGTTAAAAATAACAGCTGACACCAAATGAATGTGGTATTTATGAAATGGGTAACTTATGAAATGGGTAACAAAAACGTCAATGCTTTTATTTTCTTAGTTCTGCCAACAATTGACCTTGCTGGAATACCTCAGAAAACAATTCATGTACCTGCTGGCAAGCCCATTGAGTTAGCTATTCCAATTGAAGGACGGCCACCTCCAGCTGCATCTTGGTTCTTGTCTGGTTCTAAACTAAAAGAATCAGAACGCATCAAAATGGAGACTGTTGCCAAAATGGCTAAATTAACTGTGCGTGAGACCACCATACATGACACTGGCGAGTATACACTTGAACTGAAGAACACAACTGGAACAGTTACTGATACAATAAAAGTTATAATCCTTGGTAAGAACTTATGCAAGTAATTGTCCATGATCTTTAACTGTCTGAACTTTGTTACCAGTGATATGATTTCTTTCCTCAACATTATTTTTTGGCCTTTAAATTTATTTATTTTTTCATAGACAAACCTGGACCACCCGTTGGACCTATCCGAATTGATGAAATTGATTCAAATTATGTTACCATCTCCTGGGAGCCACCTGAGCTGGATGGTGGAGCTACACTTAGTGGCTATGTGGTAGAACAGCGTGATGCTCACCGTCCTGGATGGCTGCCGGTCTCGGAGTCAGTAACCAGGACAACATACAAGTTCACCAGGCTCGTTGAAGGTGCAGAATATGTATTCCGTGTGGCTGCTACAAACCGCTTTGGAATTGGATCTTATCTGCAGTCTGAAATTATAGAATGCAAGAGTAGAATTCGTAAGTCTACCTTTAAAAATATAAAAATATATATGTACGTGGGCTTATGTAGCCACACAAAAATACAATTTTCTAGATGTAACTACCTCTTCTTTTTCAAATAATATACATTATCATGCACAGTAGTCTTGTTATACTTCCAGGGAACAATGCCATCCACAAACCTGTGCAGGTATTATAGATGCACTGCACAGAACCTGGACAGTAAACTTGGATTTTAAGCTCAGGTCTACAGTTGACCTCGAAAAATTGCTTTACCCTATTATAAAAGCAGGATTACTTCACTGATCTACTACTTTGATATCTGCTGATAAAAATAATTTGATAGGACATTGATATTACCTTGTCCTACATAGTATGTTGCATATCTCTATGTGTAGAACCATCTGGAGCTTTTTTCTCTAATTCTGTATTTTCTTTTTACAGGTATTCCTGGCCCTCCTGGCACTCCAGAAGTGTTTGATGTCTCTCGAGATGGCATGACATTAACTTGGTATCCTCCAGAAGATGATGGTGATTCACAGATTACTGGTTATATTGTGGAACGCAAAGAAGTTAGAGCAGATAGATGGATCCGTGTAAATAAAGTTCCAGTAACTATGACTCGTTACCGTTCCACTGGGTTGGTTGAAGGATTAGAATATGAACACCGGGTCACAGCAATCAATGCCAGAGGTGCTGGGAAACCCAGCCGTCCTTCCAAGACTGCCATTGCCAGGGATCCAATTGGTAAGTAATTTCCTATATTGATTAAGCACATGATAGCAGAATGGAAATGATGCTACTAGAAGTCACTCGTTTTTTGTAATTTGAACATTTATCTGTCTATGAAAATGAATGGCAGGGGAGATTCTGACTGGAAGAAACCAAGGAAAACATATAGGGCAACGTGGAATGAAAGATTTTCACTAATAAGTCCTATTATGACTTAATACAGATCACATGCTAGAAGTTAGCATTTGTTATGTCTTTTAAATGTTCATTAAAAAAATCTCACTGAGCCTCCCCCTCCCCACCCCCCAATCTGGTCTTCTCTTCCAGCTCCTCCAGGTAAACCTCAGAATCCAAGAGTCACTGATACTACAAGAACATCTGTCTCCCTGGCTTGGAGTCCACCAGAAGATGAAGGTGGTTCTAAAGTTACTGGCTACTTAATTGAGATGCAGAAGGTTGATCAATTTGAATGGACCAAATGCAATACTACACCAACGAAGATTCGTGAATATACCTTGACACATCTCCCCCAGGGCGCAGAGTACAGATTCCGTGTGCTAGCCTGTAATGCTGGTGGGCCAGGAGAACCTGCTGAAGTGCCAGGGACAGTCAAAATAACAGAAATGCTTGGTAAGACACTTGTCTTAACTCCCATTGAAAGCTGTCCTAAAGACCTATTTGCCTAAGGGAGGCATATTATCTGTAAAACAGACATAGCATGACATGTTAATTTTCTTTCAGAATATCCTGACTATGAACTTGATGAAAAATACCAGGAAGGTCTCATGGTGAGACAAGGTGGAGTTATCAGGCTTACAATACCCATTAAGGGTAAGCCCATCCCAATATGCAAATGGACGAAAGAAGGACATGACATCAGCAAGAGGGCCATGATTGCAACTTCTGACACTCACACAGAACTTGTGATCAAAGATGCAGAAAGAGAAGATTCTGGCACCTATGATCTGGCACTTGAAAATAAATGTGGCAAAAAAGCTGTGTATATTAAAGTCAGAGTGATTGGCATACCAAATCCACCAGAAGGGCCACTTGAGTATGATGATATACAAGCTCGTTCTGTCAGAGTAAGCTGGAGACCTCCTACAGATGATGGTGGTGCAGATATACTAGGTTATATTGTTGAGAGACGAGAAGTACCAAAGACTGCCTGGTACACTGTTGACTCGAGAGTAAAAGGGACATCATTAGTAGTGAAAGGGCTGAAAGAAAATGTGGAGTATCACTTCCGTGTTTCTGCAGAAAACCATTTTGGTATTAGCAAATCTCTCAAATCTGAAGAACCAGCCATACCAAAGACACCTCTAAGTAAGTCCCCATTTTGTATTTTTAAAATATCTTTTTTACTACTGTTTACTTACTACAGTATGGTTCTAAAAGTGCCATAGTCTATGCAAATGTTTTAATTCTGTCATTATTATTTCTATTATTTATGTTGTTATCATTATTAACAGATCCTCCAGAGCCTCCAAACAACCCACCTGAAGTACTTGATGTCACAAAGAGTTCTGTTAACTTGTCCTGGTCCAGACCTAAAGATGACGGTGGTTCTCGTGTAACCGGCTACTACATTGAACGTAAAGAGACATCTACAGAAAAATGGGTCCGGCATAACAAAACACAGATCACCACTACAATGTACACAGTCACAGGACTTGTTCCAGATGCTGAATATCAGTTCCGTGTCATTGCTCAAAATGATATTGGTGAAAGTGAAGCAAGTCCTGCTTCTGAACCAGTAGTTTGCAAGGATCCATTTGGTAAGAAAATGTTTGCATTAGCAATTAATTGCTTGTGTATAGCAATTTAGTGACATTCAAAGAGGAATTTAACTTCTGTGTATTCTGCAATTTTCAGACAAGCCAAGCCAACCTGGAGAAATTGAGATCACTTCTATATTTAAAGATAGCATTACATTAGAATGGGAACGACCTGAAAGTGATGGTGGCAAAGAAATCCTTGGCTATTGGGTTGAGTATCGACAGTCTGGAGAAAGCACCTGGAAAAAATGCAATAAAGAACGGATCAAGGACAGACAGTTTACAGTAGGAGGTTTACTAGAGGCCACAGAATATGAATTCCGTGTTTTTGCAGAAAACCAGACTGGGCTCAGTAGACCTCGAAGGACTGCTATGGCCGTGAAAACTAAACTAACATGTAAGCAAAAAAAAACCTGTAATATTTACTGTGATATTGCCATGATCTTGTGTTTCATAAACCATGGTGCTGCACTTAATATGCTGTTTCCTTTACATGTTATTTGCCAACGTGACCGTCTTAAAGCACAGCCCAGTCATTCAAATATAAGAGGCACAATTTTAAATAAAGGTTAAATTCCAATACCATAGTAATTTCATCTTCATTATTTTTTAAATGAGGAACATTTCATCTTCATTATTTTTTTAATTTTATTTCTTTTAGCTGGAGAAGCACCTGCCATAAGAAAAGAAATGCAGGATGTTACAACTAAACTGGGTGAAGCAGCTCAACTGACGTGCCAGATTGTTGGGAGACCTCTTCCTGATATTAAATGGTATCGCTTTGGCAAAGAGCTGCTGCAAAGCCGAAAATATAAAATGTCATCTGATGGACGCAACCATACGCTAACAGTAATAACAGATGAACAAGAGGATGAAGGTCTCTACACTTGTATGGCTACTAATGATGTTGGAGAAATTGAAACTAGTGGCAAGCTATTATTGCAGGCTCCTCCTCAGTTCCACCCAGGCTTTCCATTGAAAGAGAAATACTATGCGGGTGCAGGCGGCACCCTCCGCCTCCACGTTGTGTATATTGGTCGACCAGTGCCAGCAATAACTTGGTTCCATGGCAACAAACCTCTGAGAGGATCAGAAACGGTTACTATTGAGAACACAGAACATTATACTCATCTTGCTATTAAGAATGTTCAACACAAAACTCATGCCGGGAAGTACAAAGTGCAACTCAGTAACACATTTGGAACAGTTGACACTGTACTTAATGTGGAAATACAAGGTAATTTTATGTTCAGTATTTTTGTGGAATATTTTATGAAATATTAACTGGCAAAAGAACTAAAAATATGCTGCTTTTTTCTTTTACAGATAAGCCAGATAAACCAATAGGACCAATCATTATAGAGTCTATACTGAAGAACTCTGTGGTGATTAGCTGGAAACCACCGGAGGATGATGGAGGTGCTATGATAACAAACTACATCATAGAGAAACGTGAAGCCAAGGAAGGAACTGAATGGCAACTTGTTTCTTCAAGCATTTCAGGCACAACCTGTAGAATTGTTAACCTAACTGAAAATGCAGGCTATTATTTCCGTGTTTCCGCTCAGAATACATATGGCATTAGTGAAGCACTGGAGGTCTCATCAGTTGTTGTTATGAAGCCTCCATTTGGTAAGTGAACACCAAAATATCCAGTGGTGTATGTCCCTGTAATTACTAAGGCAAGGTCACTTAATCTTTGAATTATTTTTTTCTTTATAGAAAAACCAGGACAACCTGGTCAGCCGGTAGCAAGTGCTGTCACAAAGGATTCTTGTGTTGTTTCATGGAAGCCACCTGCAAGTGATGGAGGGGCAAAGATTAGAACTTACTATCTCGAAAAGCGTGAGAAAAAACAAAACAAGTGGATTTCTGTCACAACAGATGAAATTCGTGAAACAGTCTATTCTGTGAAAGATCTTATTGAAGGTCTTGAGTATGAGTTCCGTGTAAAATGTGAAAATCTAGGTGGTGAAAGCGAGTGGAGTGAGGTATCACAACCAGTCATTCCAAAATCTGATGTACCGATTCAAGCACCACATTTCAAAGAAGAACTAAGAAATCTGAATGTGAAATTTCAAGCTAATGCCACCTTTGTCTGCAAAGTCACTGGTCATCCTAAACCAATTGTCAAGTGGTACAGGCAGGGCAAGGAAATCATGCCAGATGGTGAAAAGATCAAAATACAGGAATTCAAGGGTGGATATCACCAGCTAGTCATAACAAATGTAACGGATGATGATGCTACAGTATATCAAGTTAGAGCTACCAACCAAGGAGGATCTGTGTCTGGCACTGCCTCTTTAGATGTTGAAGGTAGTGAAGGATCTTGATTCCCAAGATAAATTATTTTTAAGTTTGAATATTTAGATTATTGGTGCACTTTTCAGGTGTTTTTGCTCAAATGTTGTTTTTTTCTTCCTCTTTCCTTTCCAGTTCCTGCAAAGATTCACTTGCCGAAGAACCTGGAAGGCATGGGAGCTGTTCATGCCCTCCGAGGAGAAGTAGTGAGCATCAAGATTCCGTTCAGTGGCAAGCCGCACCCCGTGATCACATGGCAGAAGGGACAAGATCTCATTGACACTAATGGACATTACCAAGTCATTGTTACACGATCATTCACATCTCTTGTTTTCCCAAATGGTGTTGACAGAAAAGATGCAGGGTTTTACATTGTTTGTGCCAAAAACAGATTTGGAATTGATCAAAAAACAGTTGAATTAGATGTGGCTGATGTGCCTGACCCACCAAGAGGTCTGAAGGTAACTGACGTTTCAAGGGATTCAGTTAACTTAACCTGGAATGAACCAGCTACAGATGGAGGAAGCAGAATCATAAACTACATTATTGAGAAACGTGCTACAACAGCAGAGAGATGGATTCGTGTTGCACAAGCTCGTGATACACGATACACAGTGGTGAACCTATTTGGCAAGACCACTTACCAGTTCCGCGTAATTGCAGAAAACAAGTTTGGCCAAAGCCAGCCCTCTGAACCTACTGAACCAATTATAACAAAGGAAGATAAGACCAGAATAATGAACTATGATGAAGAAGTTGATGAGACCAGAGAAGTCACCACTGTTAAAGCGGCTCACTATTCTACAAAGGAACTCTATGACAAATACATGATTGCAGAAGAGCTTGGACGTGGGCAGTTTGGCATTGCACACCGCTGTGTTGAGGCAGTCTCAAAAAAGACTTACCTGGCTAAGTTTGTCAAAGTAAAAGGTGCTGACCAAGTTTTGGTAAAGAAGGAAATTTCCATTCTAAACATTGCAAGGCACCGAAATATCCTATATCTTCATGAATCATTTGAGAGCCTGGAAGAATTGGTCATGATCTTTGAATTTATTTCTGGAGTTGACATCTTTGAAAGAATCAGCACTGCTTCATTTGAACTGAATGAAAGAGAAATAGTGAGTTATGTACGGCAGGTCTGTGATGCACTAGAATTTTTACATCGCCACAGCATTGGACATTTTGATATCAGGCCAGACAATATTATTTACTTTACAAGAAGAAGCTCAGTAGTTAAAATTGTTGAATTTGGTCAAGCCAGACAGTTGAAGCCTGGAGACAGCTTTAGACTTCAGTTCACTTCTCCTGAATATTATGCACCTGAAGTACATCATCATGATTTGGTCAGCACAGCAACTGACATGTGGTCAGTTGGTGCTCTAACATATATACTTCTCAGTGGCATTAATCCTTTCATTGCTGAAACAAACCAACAAGTTATTGAAAATATTCTAAATGCTGAATACAGCTTTGATGATGAAGCATTTAAAGATATAAGCATTGAAGCCATGGACTTCATTGATCGCCTACTAGTAAAGGAAAGAAAAGCTCGGATGACAGCTGCTGAAGCACTTAACCATGTGTGGCTAAAACAGCAAACAGAAAAGACCAGCACTAAAGCCATCAAGACCTTAAGACACAGGCGTTACTACCAAACGCTAGTAAAGAAGGAGTGGAACACAGTTGTGTCAGTAGCCCGCATTTCCTGTGGAGGTGCAATTAGATCTCAAAAAGGTGTAACAGTGGCTAAAGTTAAAGTTGCACCAATAGACATTGGTCCTATTGCTGGGCAGATAAACCATACTGTTGCAGAAGAAGGAGGGCATGCCAAATATGTATGTAGGATTGAAAACTATGATCAGTCCACACAAGTCACCTGGTACTTTGGTATGAGGCAATTAGAAAGCAATGAGAAATATGAAATCAAATACGAAGAAGGTGTAGCAACCATGTATGTCAAAGATGTTTCTAAATCGGATGATGGGACCTACAGATGCAAGGTTGTAAATGACTATGGTGAAGACAGCTCTTATGCAGAACTTTTTGTTAAAGGTGTGAGAGAGATTTCTGAGCACTACAGATGCAGAACTATTAGGAAAGTGAAACGCCGGGTTGATACAATGAGACTACTAGAGCGTCCACCAGAATTTACTCTGCCTTTGTATAATCGCACCGCATACATTGGAGAAAATGTCAGGTTTGGTGTAACTATAACAGTCCACCCAGAACCTCGTGTAACATGGTTCAAATCAGGCCAGAAAATCAAACCTGGTGATGATGATAAGAAGTATACTTTTGAATCAGACAAGGGTCTTTACCAACTTGTCATCAATAAAGTCACTGAAGAGGATGATGCGGAATATAGTATTGTGGCACGCAATAAATATGGGGAAGACAGCTGCAAAGCTAAGCTGACTGTAATTCCACATCCGCCTCCAGCAGATGCTACACTAAGGCCGATGTTTAAAAGACTGCTGGCAAATGCTGAATGTCAAGAAGGCCAAAATGTCAGTTTTGAGATCAGGGTATCTGGTGTACCAAAACCAACACTGACATGGGAGAAAGATGGTCAACCTCTGTCCTTTGGCCCTAACTTTGATCTAATTCATGAAGGTTTAGATTACTATGCTTTGCATATCAGAGATACTTTACCAGAAGACAGCGGTTATTACAGAGTTACTGCTACAAACAGTGCTGGATCTACAAGCTGTCAGGCTTATCTAAAAGTTGAACGCTTGAAATATGTCAAACGTGAGTACAAGACTGAAGAAGAGCGGGAGAAGCATGTACAGAGGCAAATTGACAAAACCTTAAGAATGGCAGAAATCCTTTCTGGGGTTGAACCTGTTCCATTGACACAAACAGCACAAGAGGCTCTCAGAGAAGCTGCTATCTTATACAAACCAGCTGTCAGCACTAAGACTGTCAAAGGTGAATATGAAATTAAGAAAGAAGAGAAGAAGGAAGAAAGAAGACTTCGTATGCCATACGAGGTCCCAGAGCCTCGCAAACATGTGCGCACTACTATTGAAGAAGATCAGAACATTAAACACTTTGTGCCTCTGTCAGATATGAAGTGGTACAAGAGGCTACGAGACCAGTATGAAATGCCAGGAAAACTTGAGAGAACTGTTCAGAAACGCCAGAAACGCATACGTCTTTCCAGGTGGGAGCAGTTCTATGTGATGCCACTGCCACGCATTTCTGATCAGTATAAACCTAAGTGGCGCATACCAAAGCTAACACAAGACGATCTTGAGACTGTGAGACCAGCACGTAGGCGTACCCCATCTCCAGATTATGAATTTTACTATAGACCAAGGAGGCGATCACTTGGTGACTTGTCTGATGAGGAACTACTCCTGCCTATTGATGACTATTTAGCAATGAAGAGGACTGAAGAGGAAAGACTGCGCCTTGAAGAGGAGCTTGAGTTAGGCTTTTCTGCTTCACCACCAAGTAGGAGCCCCCCACGCTTTGAATTGTCTTCACTTCGGTATTCTACTGCGGGAGCACAGGTCAGTTCAGAGGAAGAAAGAAGAAGAGAGATGAGGTATTCAAGCTACCACATTCCAATTAAAGCTGAAACTAGTGCAAGCTATGCAGAGCTTCGTCAGCGGCATGACAGGGCTGCCTACAGACCACCAAAACAAAAACAAAGAATAATGGATGAAAGAGAGGATGAAGAATTGCTCCGTCCAGTTGGCACTGCTCAACGGCTCTCTGAGTACAAGAGTGAGCTGGAATATATGGCAGAAGAGGAAAAGAGTAGGCTTAGGAGAAGGAGGGAAAGAGAAATAACTGAGATCACATCAGAAGAAGAAGAAGAAATAGAAATGGTGCAACATGTTCACAGGGAATTTTCACCTCCCTCTAGATTACTAAGAAGAAGAAGATCTCTTTCTCCAACTTACATTGAGTTGATGCGCCCTGTATCTGAGTTAATTAGACCCCGCTCACGGCCTCCTGAAGAAAGTGAGAGAAGATCCCCAACACCAGAGAGAACTCGACCTCGCTCACCTAGCCCAGTTTCTAGTGAAAGATCACTCTCTCGGTTTGAGAGGATGGCAAGATTTGATATATTTTCTCGATATGAATCCATGAAATCTGCTTTGAAAACACAGAAAACTATGGAAAGGAAATATGAAGTTCTAACTCAACAGCCTTTCACACTTGACCATGCTCCCCGCATCACCCTGAGAATGCGCTCACATCGGGTGCCGTGTGGCCATAATACCCGGTTCATTCTGAATGTTCAGTCAAAACCAACTGCTGAAGTGAAGTGGTACCACAATGGTATTGAGCTGCAAGAGAGCAGCAAGATACATTTCACTAATACCAGTGGGGTATTAACTCTGGAGATTCTTGACTGCCATATTGATGATAGTGGAACATACCGGGCTGTATGCACAAACTACAAAGGAGAATGTTCTGATTATGCAACATTAGATGTTACTGGAGGAGACTACACTACATACTCTTCCCAGCGGAGAGATGAAGAAGTACCAAGATCAATTTTACCTGACCTGACAAAAACAGAGGCATATGCAGTCTCCTCATTCAAGAAAGCATCTGCTACAGAAGCAAGTTCTTCAGTAAGAGAGGTCAAATCAGAGATATCAGCAACAAGAGAATCGCTTTTGTCATATGAACACTATGCTGCTTCTGAAGAAAAAATCACTGCAGCAGAAGAAAAATCACTGGAAGAAAGAACTGTACACAAAGCATTTAAAAGCACTCTGCCAGCAACAATCCTTACAAAACCACGATCGATCACAGTTTCTGAAGGAGAGACTGCAAGATTTTCCTGTGACGTTGATGGTGAACCAGCACCAACAATAACATGGTTCCGTGCAGGTCAACCTATTGTTTCTTCAAGGCGCTTCCAAGTAACACGCGCACAGTACAAGTCTACTTTTGAAATTTCCTTGGTCCAGATGTCAGATGAGGGGAGTTATACTGTTGTGGTGGAAAACTCAGAAGGAAGACAGGAAGCACACTTTACTTTGACCATTCAAAGAGCAAAAGTTCCTGAAAAAACAATTACATCACCTCCGAGAATCAAATCTCCTGAGCCCCGCGTAAAGTCTCCGGAACCAGTTAAGTCTCCAAAACGAGTGAAATCTCCCGAACCCATCAGTAGCTCCCCAAAAGCAAAGTCACCGCCTGCAGATAAAACAGTACCAACAGAGAAAGTACAATTACCAACTGCTTCTCCTCCAAAGATAAAACAACAGCTGAAAGCAGAAACTCTTGGAGATAAGGTAAAGTTATCCTGTGCAGTTGAAAGCAGTGTTTTAAGTGTCAGAGAAGTGGCTTGGTATAAGGATGGCAAAAAACTGAAAGAAGACCATCATTTCAAGTTTCATTATGCAGCAGATGGCACCTATGAGCTCAAGATCCATGACCTCATGGAATCTGATAAAGGAGAATACACCTGTGAAATTACTGGGGAAGGAGGCGTTTCAAAAACTAACTTCCAGTTTACTGGACAAGTATTTAGAAATATCCATTCCCAGATAAGAGGGGTATCATCTGAAACTCGTAAATCAGTTCAGAAAGAAGATGAAGTACTTACAGTTTCTACCCAGAAGAAATCATCAGTGGCAACTGAAGAAAAAGCAGCAATTCAAGAAGTCATTAAAAAGTCAATTGTTACTGAAGATGTCAAACAATTGAAAGCAGAAATTAGAGCTTCTTCAACTCAAATGACAGTGTCTGAAGGACAAAAAGTGACTTTGAAAGCCAGCATTCCTGGTGCCTCTGAAGTAAAATGGGTGCTGAATGGAATGGAGCTAAGAAATTCAGATGATTACAGATACGGTGTTTCTGGAAGTGATCACACACTAACTATCAAGAAGGCTAGCAATAAAGATGAAGGTATACTCACCTGTGAAGGTAAAACTGACGAGGGCATTATTAAATGCCAGTATGTTCTTACCTTTTCTAAAGAGCACTCAAATGAACCAGCATTTATCATGCAACCTAAGTCTCAAAATGTCAATGAAGGACAAGATGTATTGTTCACCTGTGAAGTTTCTGGGGATCCTTCTCCTGAAATTGAGTGGTTTAAGAATAATCAACCTGTAAGTATTTGCTTAAGGTATTTACTTGAAAATTTAGAATTTTTCATAAATCTGATCTTAATGAAACATTTTTTTCCCTCCTCAGATTGCTGTTTCATCACACATCAGAGTAACTCGCTCTAAAAACATATATTCTCTTCAGATTCAAAATGCTGCAGTGAGTGACACTGGAAAATACACAGTCAAAGCTAAAAATTACCATGGGCAGTGCTCTGCTACAGCATCTTTGACTGTACTCCGTAAGTTTGTTCTCTGGGTCTTGTGTTCAGACTAATCAGGACTTTTTGCTGTGGTGCATCTACTAAAACGATTTTTGATTTTAAAAAAAAAAAAAAAAAAAAAAAAAAAACACTCCAGTAAAGTTGATACAGGTAGTTTAACAAGTTTCTATTTATTTTCTATATTTATATATCTACAAAACTAAAACAGCATTAGAAATCTTCCCACAGAGGAGCACACAGATGCTCCATTACATCCATAGATAAGTGTTAACGGAAAGTAGTGAACATTCCTTCTAAGATGACCCTGTTACTAAGACCTTGGTCTGGCAAGTACTCTTTTCTTAATTGCTAACCAGAATCTGTTTTGATAAAGTAATTCTGCATTTAAAAACTGTTATGGTAACTTACCTATAACTGAACCAGGTTTAGGATTTTACTGGCTGTACAGGGACATCTCCGTTCCTAGCACAAACAGGTTACTATAGTTTGCTTGGATGAATGTGCTTGTGCTTAAAGGAAAGCTGCAGTGACCAATCTCTTCTGCTTTCTTTGATAGTTACAGAGCAGCGCAGTGAAGTATAGAACTCACAATACCATACCTGTAAGAACTTGAAAATGTTTCACAACTTCTGAAAATATGAACTGAACACACAATTTCTCAATGTCAAATTCTAATAATAGCTCTAATAGGAAATACTGTGTGATGACCTATTTCTTCTTAAGTATGTTTTTCCTTCAAGCTCATACATACTAGTAACAGTTCTGTTTCCTATTTGTTTCATTTACAAATTAGCATTTGTAACTTGGGCATCTTGAATCAAAGGATTGTAAAGAATTTTATTCTCCACTGCAGTTTTCCATTGAAAGCAAACAATGCGCTCTTCATTTCTGTGAAATTAACCATTGAGACTGCATGACTTCTTTAGTTAATGCCATGTTATTGGTTTTTCTTCTATGTTTGCGATGCTCCCAGCTCTAATTGAAGAACCTCCAAAAGAGGTAGTATTGAAGACAAGTGGCGACGCAAGCATGCACGAAAGTTTTTCTTCTCAGTCCTTTCAAATGGCTTCTTCTAAACAAGAGGCTTCATTCAGCAGTTTCAGCAGTAGCAGCATGACTGAAATGAAATTTGCGAGCATGTCTGCCAAAAGCATGTCCTCCATGAAAGAATCCATTGTAGAGATGAGCTCCAGCAGTATTATGGGGAAATCTAGTGTGGCTCAACTGGAAAGTTCAACTAGTAAGATGCTTAAATCAGGTCTGAGAGGTGAGCAATGCAATTATTGGTAGAGTTAGTGCTTTGAATATCTTGAAGTAGTCCCTAGAGTAAACCTGCTGCATGTCAAAAGGGCTTAGTGGAAACAGACTAACTTGATATTTCTTCTCCTGTTTTGTAAAGGAACACCACCCAAAATTGAAGCTCTCCCATCTGATATCAGTATTGATGAAGGAAAAGTTCTCACAGTATCTTGTGCCTTTTCGGGTGAACCTGCTCCTGAAATAACATGGTACTGCAGAGGGAGAAAAATTACCAGTCAGGACCAGCAAGGCAGATTCCACATTGAAACCAGCGAAGATCTAACCACCTTGATCATCATGGACGTCCAGAAGAACGACGGTGGACTTTATACCCTGAATTTAGGAAATGAATTTGGTACTGATTCTGCCACTGTGAATATTAATATTCGATCAATGTAGAGAGCTTGATCTGTATTATTTACACTTGTCTTTTTACAAGTGATTAATATATGGACTGAAATATCTGATCTGTAAATATTAAAAAAAAATATTTTTGTACCTACCTGAATGAGACAAAGTCCAGAGATATACATTATGACTTATAGTCATTATTGACCTAAGAATTTTAAACACTTTTTTCACTGACATGTACATACTGTATATAGCCGAAGTTAACGGTTATGAAGTTTTGTACCATTTATTTTATGACATTTTGAAATGTAACTTTTGGAATTAACAGTTGGTAGGAGAAAGTTTCCTAGCAAACGACTACCCTGCTCAACATTTAACTAATTTTTGTGCCTCAACTCATTGTTGATGTCTAAGAATGCCTCAACAGGTAGAGAGGCTCCCTGTTGAAGATTACCTACACCTAAGAGATGATACTGTGCATTGTATTTCATACGTGCACAAATATTTATGTTGAATCAGAAATGTAAGGCATTAGTGATGCTTGCAATTACCCTCCTGTAAGCATTGCTTTAATGTTTTACATTTTATCTGATTATGTCATACTTTCCATGCCTGACTGACAATTTTTGGACAAAGTGCAAGCGGCCAACACTTTGTTCACCCACTGTTTGGGTACTGTTTCTGACACACTGACTGCCTGAATAGCTTTAAAAAGCAACATCACCTGGCCATCCCCTTAATAAACAAAGCTATTGAGGTACTCAAGTGCAGCAGCAGTACCAACTCTTGGAGGTTCGTAGGGTGCAGTGATTGCATTTGTGTGGTAGTATTAGATACCTAGTAGTCATTTCCAGGCAACTAAGCAGTGAACCACAGTTTGAAAACAAACTGTTGTTACAACATCAAATACCGCCCTGCACTTCAATTTGCTTTAGTTCTCCTAATGTAGTAATAAATCTTGTTAGCTGTTGAGCCTCCTTGAGATAGAATTGTTAATTTGAAATAAAGCATGCTATCTGCACCTTCAAATGTGTGATTCCTTGTTATTTATTTATTGTACTCTGCTTTTATAGTTCATGTACTATACTACAGAGTTGCTGAAAGAGAAGTCTGGGTAGAACTGCGATTCCCCACTGTAAGCTGGGTAACTGTTGGAAGTTTAGCCATCTACCAAACACATCCTGGCCATCAGCCTATAGAGGACTAACACACACAAAAGTAAATAATTTTTCACAGGTTCTTCACTGACTAAGGATAAATTCTAGCATATGCCTAAGCATTATGCTGTTTTTATTATGTCTCTTGAGTGAATTTCCAGGCCTTCCACTATGCCCTATATAGAAACATTAGTAATCTTTTTTCTTAACAGCTGGTCTCTGCTGGAAGCAGTTTAAAAACTGCCTCCAGGAAACCCAGCTATTGGCTCCTCTATTTGGCAGCTGCAGATAGTTGTAGACTAGTTGACCATTGACTTGGACCTAAAAGTTCTCACCTGCTGCGGGTCATTAGGGGCCCATACCCCATCAGCTCTTCACCCTTCAAGTCAGCTGACACACCTATGGGGAGCAAAGCCTTTACATTCTGGGGCAGGGGGAGAAAATCACAAATCCCATACAGGCAGGTCACAGTTTTGGAAAAGAGTATCAAGTTCAAAAGAGCAATTCTGCTTCTAGAATTCACTCTGATCAGCAGAAAGAGCTTGAGAGCAAAAACTCAAAGCAATGCTACACTGCTTCAGAGCCTGTAGAAGTCTCATAAGTGGTGCAGGAGAGTTATTTGGCAACACCACGTATTATGACTCCCAGCATACTACTAATAAAAAGAAAGACCTGAAATTTGTCAAAAGCAGTAAACACAGGTAGTATGTTTAAAAGCTTATCCTAAAAAGATGCACTGAAGATACAGACTGATTCTTTTTTCTTTCCTGTAAGCCTATAGTACTATCAACCATTAGCTATCCAAATGATACATTTTTTTTTAATGTATCATGTAACAGACGACAAATAATAGAAAACCTTAATTAACTTCAGCAAGCACCGATGTCGGGCAGTTTTATACTTAGACAAGACAAACCCTGCATTGGGACAAAAGTAGCAAGCTGTTACTAAAGCCACCACCTCTCCTCCCTGATCCTTGCTACTCTACAATCTTACCAGGCAGGGCAGTTCCACCCCTGGGGCTGGGAGAGGTGGGGCAGCATTCACCTGACATTTATCTTCCCTGTTTTTAACGCATCTCTAATGGCCACCACTGAGAAGCTAGTAGGGATATAAAAAGAATTCTGAAGAAAAATTTATAGTAATAGAATTTGATAGGGCAATTGAAACATAAAACGGCTTGTATTTAATAATTTTAAGGTACTTACTTAATAAATAAAATCACTATTTGAAGCCACAGCTTGAGTGTAAATGCCCTCAAAATCATCTACTGCAGCACTCATACCACTGTAAACCTACCAAGAGCAAGAGAACATGTTTTAGCTGAAGTATGAAACATTCCTAGATATGTCATAGCTGGGGACTTACACTGTGCAGTGTACACTGAGAGGCTGTGGTGGTTTTACTCAGGTGGGCTCTCTCACTCCCCCTCCTCAAAGAGGAACAGGGAAAAAATATGATGAAAAGGGCTCAAGGGTTGAGATAAGGATGAGGAGATCACACGGTAATTATCGTGACAGGCAAAACAAACTCAGCCTAGGGAGATAGTAAGATTTATTACCTCTTACAAACAAGCTAGAGAAGTGAGAAACAAAGGAAACAAACCAAAAGCACCTCCCCCCCCCATCCACCCTCCTCTACCTCCTCCCCCGAGCGGCACAGGGGAACGAGGGAATGGGGGCTATGGTCAGTCTATAGCGCTTCGCCGCTGCTCCTTCTCGGTCACTCTCGTCCCCTGTGCTGTGGGGTCCCTCCCACGGGATGCACTCCTTGCTGAACTGATCCAGCGTGGGCTTCCCACAGGCAGCAGCTCTTCAAGAACTGCTCCAGATATGGGTCCGTACCACGGGGTCCATCTCTCGGGAGCAAACTGCTCCAACCTGGGTCCCCCACAGGCAGCAGCTCCTGCCAGGTCACCTGCTCCTGCGTGGTCTCCTCTCCACGGGCTGCAGGTCCAGCCTAGAATCTGCTCTGGCAGGGGTCTTCCACAGGCCACAGCCTCCGTTGGTGCATGTCCATCTGCTCCATCGTGGGCTCCTCCCACAGGCTGCAGCGTGGAACCCTGCTCCACCGTGGTACTCCATGGGCTGCAGGGGGACAGCCTGCTTCACCATGGGCCTCACCACAGACTACAGAGGACTTCTGCTCCAGCACCTGGAGCACCTCTCCCACTCCTTCTTCATTGACCTTGGCACCTGCAAGGCTGTTCCTCACTCCTCTCACTCTCCCAGCTGCTGTGTGGCGCAGCGTTTTTTTCCCGTCTTAAATCTGCTCTCACAGAGGCGCAAACAACATCACTTACTGGCTTAGCTCTGGTCAGCAGTGGGGCCCTTACCAAACATGGGGCAGCTTCTAGATCCTTCTCACAGAAGCCACCCCATGGCCCCCTGCTACCAAAACCTTGCCACATAAACCCACTACAGAGGCTTAACAACCTCAAGCCCCATGCTAATCAGCCTACCTAGGTTACCAGAAACACAAGATCTAGCACCATTCACCAGCTGGGAAAACAGACTTTGCTTCTCAACAGGGTATCTCAGCTTAGTGCTGTAGAGCACTAACAGGGCTGAAATCATCCATGGTACAAGCTCAGCATCACATGGATAGTGTTAAAGTCACAAAGCCAGAGCCAAAGTGAGCTCCTCTCTGGCTAATAAATGGAAATGAAACATGGTCTAAAGTCAAAATACGGATTTCAAAAGCTAAGTTTTGGGTCAAGACAAGTTCCAGACATTTTCAAGTAATGGAACCATTTAGAAGCAATGAAGATGACAAAGGATTGTGAGTGTGCAGTATTTTTTCCTTACAGGCAAAAGTAAAAATGAACAACAAAAAATAAGGTTTTTAAAAGGCCATTAATTTTAGTTGTTAAAGCATTCAAAGGGGAAAAAAAAATATCTCAAAATCTCAAGAAACCATCTAATTCTAATTCCATTACAGGAATTAAAAAATAATTTTCAAGACAACGCACAAGGATACACAGGTACAGCCAGCCAGCCTTGTTTCAGCAACTTATATGCACATATATTTGACAATGTTACCACTAAAAATGGACTAGTCAGTAGTCTCAGCAGAATGTAATAGTCACAAAATAATAATAATAATAATCTGCAGACTTAAGCATGGATTGTATTCCACAAATGCTACTGAAAATTTAGTCTTCAATGTCCTCTATTGAATCTAGACACATTTCCATGATCAAGTGGAAAACATTCTGGTGTGGCAGCATAAGCAGGTTTGTTCTGTCTGTAATGCTGCCTCAACTCTACATGGTACTTAAACTAGCACACCTAACTTTAAGCTGATGAGTCACTCCCATGCCTAAAAATAGGATTTAAAGCACTTACAGGATTTGCTGAAGTACAATTTTAATAGATAATTCTACATGCCAACCTGCTGAGCCATTGTTTTTTATAGGACTACTAAATGAATGCTAATGTAGAGGTGACATTGATAAAGTCACAACATAAAGCTTCAGTCTTCTTCAATTTCATAGAAGACATCCCAAAACAATTCTCAGATTATAATTCTCAGACAACGGATTAAGCAGTCTCTGAATAAAAATAAATACATAAAATGAAGCATGAATATTTGAAATTATTTGCCCACTCTATTCAGGTAGAATACTGGGATTTTTTTTTACTTTACAGGCTGACACTTGCTCTGTTTAAAGACAAAACCAATTGCACTACAGGACCAAGTTCACAAAAATATCCTAGCACTAATGTCTGAAGACATTTAGACAAAGAATGATATGTCACAATGATAGTGCATAGAAAAATGAGTCAGATCCATATAAGGTAACAGCACCCTGCTTCTGCAACTCTCATCTAAACTTTGCAGAAAATGTCTAGGCAGCCAAGGTGAAGATAGATATAGAAATAGCCAAAGCAACATTTAGCTCAAGAGAACATGGAGGAAAGGATGTGACATTCTTAAATCTTGACACACTCCCCCACTTTGAACTGAGAAGAATTACCTTTGGCATCCTTAATCAACACCCTTGGAGCCATGTATTTACCCTTTTCTTTAAACATAATGCATTCCATTTGCTTGTTTTTTAAACAAAGCCATAAAATACAGTTGTGCTCTTACCTTTAACTCTCTCTCCCATATGAGTACGAGTTAAGAACGGTCATGATACGGCTACGAACGTACCTACAGTGTCCTACCCTGAAGAAAAAGAAGGTACCAGACAGCAATGTGGCGAAATGGTGTGACTACTTTCTTATGGCACTCACTTGCCAAACAATATTCTGACTTGCTCATGCAGGCTTAACAAATACTAAAATGCCAACTGAAGCAATTAAATTCCTAAGTGGCACCTTCAAATCAGTATTGTACACAGTGGGAACAAAAAATGGTAAGGCATTTCTTTTAGCATGTTATAAAGTGGAGCCCAGTACACTCACTTTCTACTAAACTTTGTCATGCTTATTAGACATCCTCTACAAAATAATGAAGAACAGGTGGCTCTGCTGTATGGGTAGAGGAATGCTTAGTTTCTGAATCTCTTACCATTTCATTGCTTAAACTAGCTGCTAAGCTGCTGAGTCCTGAGACAGTGACATTTCTAAGGGTGTTATAATCATCTGATGACCTTTACAAGTGAAACAATCTGTATGATCCTTTGGTCTTCAGTGTTAAGTAGCAGATATTTTCAGGATAGCAGCTGTGGCTTTGGTTACTCAGCTTCTAAATGACCCCCCCCCAGCCCCCCCGCCCTTTAATCAGTAACATTCTGTTTTAGAGGTTGATCTGAAATGCTTAGGTTCAGCCCTGTAAGTAGTCAGCAAAGAAATGTCAATGGCAGGCATGTTTTACATTAACTCTTTTAAAGCTAAATAACGAGGATCACCTGAAAAAAATAGATTTCAGACAAAGAAGTTTCCTCCATTCTTGTATTATACTTCTGTAAAAAGTTGCTAAGTGTAGCATCAGCAGTAACAACAGTTACAATACCTATACTGATTCTGGTGTAACAAGCAAAATTTAAGTTCACAGTTTGTTAAATTAACACAAATACTTATGTCATTTTAAAAATAAATTAAATGCAAAAATGTTATGCATTGCAATGTATATTTGTATGTTTTGGGATACAGTAATGCCTGTATTCCAAAAACTGACTTCCACTCGGGGTGGGGGAGGAGGGAAATCAAGCTGACACTATAAGCTAATTTACTTACTATACTTGCATACAATGGGTGAAAAGACATAATTAATTTTCAGAGTTTTAGACTCTGAGCATTGTAATGTAAATATTCATGAATTTCTAAGTGCCTGATCATTAATTCTTTATAGAGTACAAGCTGGTATGCCATTTAAGTGCATTCCATTTCTAATCATCTAATGTTTGAAACTTCATAGATAAAAGTCAATAAATAGAAATTAGCACTTTTAGCCTAAGTATACGTAGTATGCTTATATCCTTTAAGTGATAAATGCTTTAAAAAATGAATTTGGTTTCACTGGGAGCTCTTCGGAAGCAAGTGAGATCAAAACTAGAAGCATCAATTACATATCCTATGTAGACATTCAGCTCCTATTCTCCACCAGAAAGAGTAACAATATAATTATTAATTACAGATTAGCTCTCCCCTAACCCTGGAAATGAAAAGAGCATATAGAGTTTTCTAATCTTACTGTATATAGACTACTGTGGTTCTTCCACAGTATCATTTTCCAAAATTACTTCTTAGATCCTGACACCAAAAGTATGATGGCATATATTCACTGATTTCCTTTAAATACATTTTAGGATTTTAGCCATATTGTTTAGCAGAGGTAGATAAAAAAGATGATCTAACTTTAGCAAGAACATGTTGCATATATATTAAGACATCATTCCAGCTTTAGTCACATAAAGAAACCCAACACAGTGCTGAAGAAATTATATAACCATTGTGCTGGAATCTAAGCCTTACAACCTGTGTCTAACCAATCCTATTACAAATATTTTATCAGCAGTATTTAAAATGCTGAATTACAACTACATGCACAGATCAGTCTCAATGATGTTTTTTCGCACAATGTGGAGTCCGAACTATTTTTTCTATAGTAGCTGGAAGCCAGATACAGATACCCGTTAATGTGACATGGACTTAACACTGTACAATCTGGAAGCAACCTCTGTGAAATTTCAATAAGCAGCTCTAAAACAATGTATATGATTCAATGAAACACTCAGCAATATGCTGTTTACTTCTCTGAACATGTCTTTAATACTTATTTTTACAATTGTCTTAAGTGTCATACAGAATACATTAAAGCAAAATTTCAGGAAAAATGTACAAGCGTGTGTGGCTGATATGCAAATACTAGCTGCATGAAAACTGAACACAAATAACAGCTCTGAGCTGGTATCCATAAATCACTTTACTCACACAAGATCTTCAATTCCATTTGACCCCCAACATAATGGTTTAAAACCTGTTAGTCTAGACAGGCAACAGGTTGTATGGTTTTCCTCAACATTTGGATCTATTTTGATTTAGATGAATCAACATACCAGAAGTTTATAATGAAAATTTCCATTCCAAGCCCATCTGTCTTTTCCACACTGCTTCAAAAACAACAAATTATTCATATACACTAAAGGAAGACAAACAAGATAGACCAAATTAAAGACTTGTGTATAAAAAGAGATTTTGGTATGTGCTTGAGTGCAAAAAACCATGTGCATTTATTTAGGAATTGTGTAAATCAAAAACAGTAAATGGCTTGCTTAAAGTGCTCTACAGCTAAGACTTTACAGACCAAGTTTATCCCTAAATGAATACAAAAAAAAAAAAATCCCCCAAAGTTTACAATGCTAACTCTAGCAACCTTATGGACCAAGGTGCTAATAAGCACTGTTATACTACACAACTCATGAATTATTCAGAGTCAGAATCCGATCTCACAGTTAATGCAAATTTACACTGATGTAACTGAGAGCAGAATCCATCTCATGGTTTATACCACCTTGAAATGATAATAAAGGAGTCACCAAATCACAAGCTTCCTCTTGTATAAATATGTCATAAATAAAATATGTGTAGATACAAATATCCATTTCAACAGCAGCTTCATGGTCTAATAGGTTCAGCTCTTACTTCTATAATACTTTGCTAAAAACACATCTCAAGTGAGCAGAGTAAATCTTAGCCATGTTGTATTAGCTACTTGTGATACTACACACCCCAGAAACAATTTATGGATATTTTGAAGCCTTTAGTAGATCCTCAGATCTTCAGTAGTGAAATTAGGTAAAAAAATTCTGATGCAAAAAAGAATAAATAAATAAAAATTATTAAATATCCAATGCTTGGTACAAATGCTTCATATTAAGTTATTTTCATATATTTGTTTAGAAAAATACACTAAATATTTCTACTTTCATTGGCTAAAAATAAGGACCGGATTATGTATATCCTTGTGTTTTTAAAGAAGGCAATGTCAATTACCATTAAGCTGCTAGAATAGACCTATTAGTGCCCAGTCCCACAGCCCTTATGCAGGCAAAAAAGCCACTGCAGGGCTATCATAGCTCCAGGCAGATTGCTTGTACAAATGACCAGCAGGCCCATGGCACAAATTGCATTTTCTCCAAAAAAAAGAAACCTTTTTGCTAAAGTTTTTGACCTGTAGATTTACTAATGTATCAGTCAGACCTTCACACTTTAAAAAGAGCAACATTTACAAATGTAGATGCTTATCTGTTAAACCATCATTTGTTCCAAAAAATGCACATTCAAACTGTGAAATATTAGGAAAATACTCTTGCAAATAAACTATATAAAGATAAAATACACTTCAAAGATAGTTTTTATGTTATTGTATAAAGTGCAGAGAAATCCTTCTAAAAAGGGAAATGACTACTTTCTATAACAACAGTATAATTACAGCAGCCTTTGCATAGCATTATTTATAGAAAATTGAATACTTTCAATTTCTTCATGAAGGAAAGGATGAGAGAGTCTCTTCCAGTTCAGATCTTTCCTTTGATACTGATCTATTTTCTTCAGGAATGGCTGATGATACCACCAGATCTCCATTGACAGCACTTCTAGAACAGTGAGCAGATCCTATGAAAATATCAATAAGTATTTACATTTCAATGAAAAAACCCTCATTCAATCTGTCAGTTATTCTATTTGCTAATTATTTCCTATTGGACTTCTCCAAAAATACTTCAATTAATACCATGGCCAAGGGTGATGGATACAAAGAATTTTCAGTTAGTATGTGGTCACTTTTTTCTTTTAAACAATGATTTTTATATTATGAACAACAGTAATCTGTGAGGTGCAGACAAATTCTGTATGATGAAGAAAAAAATTTTGAAGAAGAAAAACTGATGAATCAATAAGCATTTAATTAAAATATTTTCTATTATCAAAATGAGATGGATGACTTCCTGCAAGTTCAGTATTGCTAGGCTACCTGGCACGAAAGAGAATGAAGATAACTAAAAGGTAGTAGAGGGAGCTTCTAACAAAGGAAAAAGAAAAAAAAAAAAAAAAAAGGAAAGAAAGTGAGCTAGAAGCTAGAGCTAGTAAGGAACCAAAAAAGTCTGGTATTAGCAGAAACACACAAGACTTCTCAGCAATTCTGAAAAGAATCAGACTGGGTGACCAACCCCAGGAGAAGGTCCAGATATTAACAACAGACTTATGTTACAGAAAGCAAGAATGATCTGCAATTACCTAGGCAGTGAGATGCAGACTGGAATCTAAACTAAGTTTGTTAGCCTGGGATAGATGCTAGCAGACCTTAAACAGGTGGCAGGTGAGTGAGATAAAAGTGGTGGTTGTCCTGCAGTACGTGAGCATCAGAGAACCAATAAGATGGTGTGGCAGTGCAAATACTTGTGCTGTGATAGTGTAAAGCATTAGTACCATTTTTGGACTTGCATGGACTTTCAGCACTGCACAGGCCCCACTTTTTTTTTCAATCCAACTGAGGCACTAGGAACTCCAGAAGGAAGCAAGACTAAATCAGAACTAGAAGAGAAGAACTGGTCATGTTAAAGTCTCCCTGAGAGGATTTAGGATGGAGTCAAAAGGAGAACAAGAGTCAAGACCTAAAAAGACAGAACTGGATACTAACTCACTCAGTAGGCCCCTCTAACCAGTAGGGTCTAATATTCTGAACATGACATCACTTCATCATTTTTTTGGTTGTTTTTATTTATTATTAGCAAGGCTGCACTATTTCAGAACAGTGGTGCTCTCCACAACAGGCAAGCAGACACTGAAATGAATGATCTTTCAGCAATGCATTGTGGGGAAATTAACCACCCCACCACCCCCCATTCAGAGGGACCAAAGAAAGGAGAATTTGTTTAGCAATAACAAGCAGATAGCAAGTAACATATGCCACATCACATACCAAAATAATGTTCATGCAAGGTCCAACCAACACTCCTGTTCTGGTTGGGTCTCCATTTTAGATTACAAGCAGTCCTACTTATTTCAGTACAACTGCTCCAGCTGTAAGATCCTTTTCCATACGAATGAAAGCTAGCAAAAGTCACCTACATAAAAACCTACACTAGTGCTCCGATTTATAATGTTGCAACCTTACAACCAACTCTTTTTTCTTATATAGATATCAGCACTAAAACAGTTGCTGTAAACAGGGTAATGAATTCTACAGAAAGATAGAAAAGAAAACCATCCCTCTTCCAAACTTACTTTGAGAATCTTCCAGGGGACTATCACTGTAAGACTCTGTATCTGAGTATGTTCTTCTGCGTCGCTGTGATAATCGGTGAAGGGATGAAATTGGTTCTTTTACAGAGTGATTATTCCTACAAATGAAACAAGATATATTAGCAAGAATATTCTGTAACAACCCACACAAACTTAACATACTTCAAAATAATTCTGGTTTTTAGTTTGTCAATATCAATAATGTTTTTCACTAAGGCAAAAATAACATAATCAACAGAAAATTTTGATTTTCACAATTTCAATGCCTGAAAATTGAAATAAAAATGTAATACAGTGTTTGCAAGCAGAAGACAGTAATTCAAAAATCTGAAAGACTGACCCAGAAAGAATACAGCATTTTAAGTTACACATCTAATTTTATGAAGTCAGCAGAAGAAGTCATAAAGTTTCTAGCATGAAGAAATATTTACAGGGCAAGTATGAGAGTCATTATGACACAATGAGCTCCATTATTTGCCACTGACACCAATAATCTGCTCCTTAGCTTTCAAAATTAGATCAATTTATGCCAATTATTTTCACAAGTGAAAATTTTCTCTCATATGTTTATTTTAATGCCAGCATGTTCAGGGAGGTATTTTAAGAAATAAAGAAAAAAAAAAAATGAAATAGAAAATTACCTTTCTGAATAACAAGGACCAGGGTGGCTAATGGAACGCTTCATCTAGGAAGAAAAAAAAATGCCACAAGCTACTTTCAAGAATAGTATACATACCTACACTAATTTATACTCTATTTACAGCCTCTACAAAGAGGGTGGGTAATCTTTCTTTTTTTATACATATATACATTTAAAATAACTGTTCTTAATGTGAAGTCTGCTTTAACTATATGGAAATGGATGGATTGCTACCAATATTAAAAGTTTTAAAGCATTCACACAGGAAATGCAATTTACTACACAGAATACTATCTAGTTAGAGAGCCATTTGTCAATTCACATGGTATAGAAATGTTGAAGTATTTTCCCCCACAAAAAGCCAGTTTAAATTCTCCATTACAAAAGAAAGCCAAAAGTCTGCCTCTTGATTCTGCCTCTTGCGGTTCTTCTGATATCACTGCCAAATCTCTATGTGTGAAAGTTATTAAGTTATACAAATGACATACAGAATTGTATGTCATTTGATGGGATGGAAGATAAAAGGACAATATCCAAGTACAAAGAAAGGGACTCTTACAACACAGCCTATCTTAGAAACTACATATGTGATCAGTAAGACATTTAAGATGATTTCACATACACTGTCATCCTAAAAGAAATAATTAGTAATGAAGAGTTATGCGAGTATCTTTGCCATTATTTACGTTTTTGATATATAAGGGCATGTTATATTAATATGAACGTTTTTGAATTATATACATTGAAAAATAACCTATGTTGCTCAAGTGCTTCAAGTCACAAGGCAGGTGTCTGTTTAACTGAGGAAAAAATAAATCTCATTTATTTCTGAGATATCTCAGTACAGGGTCTTGACACATATGACCAATTACCCTGATTATGGGAATGCTAGCAAACGAAGACTGGAAACAGAGAAGTATTGATTTATAAAATATTTAGGACCTGCACTGATCACAGTAGTGTCAAGATTTCATTTGCTGATGTCATAACACACTGCAATACTATAGCCTTCTGCCGTTCTTCCCCACATCTAACCAACTGCATGACACTTAGAAAAAATAGTATTTTTAAATGTTTAAACCATTTGGACAGGTGATGGTGACACAGGAGAAACCAAGGGATCAGGGTGAGGCAGCTGGAACATTTCTGGCTTAAACTTGGCATTAGCAATCTTCACACATTCTTCAAGTGTTGTGATAAATGTATTACAGGTGGCACTAAGCAAGGAAGAGGCTTCATTCATGTTCTGAAAATAAATGAAAGCACAAACATAAGCAAGAAAAAAATGCAAATACAATTCCCCCCCCATACCCACTTATTTCCCTCCTTCCCACTAAGAACTAGTGATAACTTCCATTTCCCATTTACTTAATCAAACGTACACTTACATTGCGGTCAGTTAAGCAACTAAATGTGACAGCACTCTGATTTCTTTCTGACATCTGAATTTTTTAGGGTATCAGCCAATGATGCTATGTTTTTACTGTAAATACAAGAAGCTTGTCTCAGAATAGCTATCTGGTAACAGAAGGTCAGTGAAATAAAAGAATGGCATGTGAACAGCTTTATCGCTCCAGTGCAACAATTCTGCAGGCCATTTTCACCTTGCTGTTGCCAACTGACAGTCATTTTCTCTTTTGTGACAAAGTGTCGACACCTTGCTTTACTTTGCCCTAAGTCACAGAATCATAGAATAGTTTGGATTGGAAAGGACCTTAAAAATCACCTAATTCCAGCCCCCTGCTATGGGCAGGGTTGCCTCTCCCTAGACCAGGTTGCTCAAAGCCCCATCCAGCCTGGCTTTGGGAACTTCTAGGCATGGGGCATCCACAGTTTCTCTGGGCTACCTGTTCCTGTGCCTCACCACCCTCATATTAAAGAGTTTCTTCCAAATATCTAATCTAAATCTAGTCTAGTTTAAAACCATTAGTTTTAAACCCTTTAGTTTAAAACCACTACTCCTTGTCCTACCACTACACTCCCTGATAAGGAATCCCTCTCCTGGTTTCTTGTAGGCCCCCTTTAGGTACTGGAAGGCCACCAAAAGGTAACCCCAGGGAGGAACACCCCTGTCCCTAGGTAGGCTTCAACCACCAGCCTTTTAGTGAAGTGGGCAACAGTATTTTCCATACACTATTCAAGAGTATAAAGAATGAGGCCCAGCATTTACTTTCATTCAAAAATAGAAATACTAGAATACTTTGAATTGTGTATATTCAGAGAGACTTTGCAGGTTTCCGATACCCGTAACGCTGTCTCTTACTGACAACAAAATGGAATACCGTCCTAAAGGAAGTAAAGAATGGACAAACAAGATAGATAGTTTCAACCACTCTGCACGTAACAGAGATCTGAAACAAGACAAATTACTGTATAGCTGATGTGACAGCTCTTCTGGCCTTTTAACCAAATGACTCAATAACACAATTGATTCCTAATACATTTTATGGTTAAAATTAAATCATACAGGTTCTTTGTGCACTTATAATCAATGTCAGCATTATGTACACTCAACCACTCAAAATCTGACTTAAATCTGAGTTAAAACTCCCAACATTCAGAAGAAGGGAAAAAAGCATAAGATGTCAGCAGAAACTTTAGTTGAACTATGTAATCAGGTTCTCCAATGCCATTCTAGAAATTCAATACCTCAATGCTGGGAGGAGAACGAGTCTCATCACGGTGAACAAATTCTTGTATTGTATGAACTTGCTGCATTAAAAGATCACAGTAGAGACGAAGTTCGGACATTTTGGTTTTAAGAGATTCATTGGTCTCACTTATTTCTGTAAGAAAAAAAGGAAATGTCAATTTATGGCATATCATTTATTACATATCCTAATTTTTTAAGTGCACTTCTCATTTAAATTTAAATACCGATTTAAAAATTTGCTTAAGCTATCACTTGAATTTGAGAAAAATTGGATTCTGCAATGAATCAAGAACTATATTTGAAGCAGACACCAGAGTTTGTACTTTTTGATAACTGATGCTACTTTAATGACCACAATGACAGAGGCATATAACAAGAAATGATAAAGTTGAAATCTTTCTTAGCTACAGTGCAATGTAGGAAAAAAATCAGTAGATTACATTTATCCCCGTTAGAGTGGGTAAATGGTTACATCAAGACATTCAAAAATATATATATTCTCATGGGTTATATTGACTTCCTTCAGTGGAGGTAATTTCATCCAGTGTGTTTTAGTGTGTTTTCCTCCAGTAAAAGGAAACTTGTACAATGCCCGCATACTGAAATTCTAGATGCCTTAATGTCAAGGACGACAGAGCTGAATACATTCAGGAATTTTAATAATGAAGCATATGATTGGTTTTACATACAAGTCATTTTTTTGTAACTTGGACAGAATAAAGACACAGAATATCACCGCTGGAATGTCTGTAAAAATATATTAGGCATATAACTAAGATGCATGTATTTTCTCAAAAAGGGCCCAGGGAATTAGACATCTAAACCCCATGGACATTGAGTTTAAACTCCCTCTCCTTCTAACTATTAGACTCCTAGTCAGACATGCATATTTGTAGAAGAGAAAGGAGTCTGAACTGATAGCAACTGATACAGGTTTCTTTGAAGTAAACAGAACTCATGTTCATGGCAGTTGTGAACTTGATACTTCATATGGTCACAGCAACATTCCTAGAATGCCATACAGATATGAGGTACAGGACAAATCTTATGACAGCACAGAAATCCAAATTGGAAATTTGAATTCCAAATCCAAATCCAAAATGGAAAGGCAATACAGAAAACATAGAAGTGATAACGCCTATGATCAGCAAAATAAAGTAAAAAACAGACTATGCAACACAGTGATTTGCATCATTTACTAATACAGTTCAAACATCATGGGGAAATTTACATTACAGATGACTAGGAATAATTACAGTTCATCTTTTAAAGACAATAGTACTCAATTTCTAACACAATATTTGCGCTATCATTACCTGAAAACAAACATTTGAAAAAGTGGTTTGCTTGTGCGTGCTCAAGGTAACACACATACCTTTTTCTTTTTTTGTTCTAGTATCTGCTAAACAGGCTTTTGCACTCCCCAGTGCTACCAGCCACCTCTGCCTTTCAGCTGCATTAACTGCTTTCATATAGAAATGCTGTTCCCCTGGGATGATTAGCTCCATTCTGGTGTTGTCTGTTGCGTGAACTTACAATAGAGAAGAATAAAAGAACAACTTTGAAAAAAACAAAACAAAACAAAACACAATCTGGTAACAATTATTTATTAAAAACAAATCAAAGTATTTAGTAATACAGTACACCACAATAATACAGTAAATCACAATGTGCTGCTGCCAAATAACAGAAAGCCTATGCCTTCAAGTGAAAAGGCAGGAATAACAGACACTAAACAAACAATGGCTAAACTCAAGTAAAATGGGGTTCCCTTACTGCATTAAGAAATCAATTCATGAATCTGTAGTAACTTATACTCCAACCCTGATCTAAATATGGGAAACTGAAGAGTTTTGTTAAAGGACAGTATTTATGGAGGACTAAAAACTGAATTAATCGCCTTTCTAGATGAAACCTGTCTTCAGGTCCCATAGTCCTAGAAACAAGAACTGAGGTAGACTCCATTTACAGTCCATTATATTCATATAATATGATGAGTTCTAAATCTCAAAAAAGAGCTCCAAGTGTGAAAACATTCTTCTTTGTCCCCATTTCATAATTCACATTCATTATTATTTGTAAACTACGAAGCAATGACATTAGACTATAAATATATGAAAACAGAGGAGAAAAGTTTGTGATGCAAAACTGATCTCTTCTTGTCTCCCTGACAGCTAAAATTTCTTCTGGCAGAAACATAATTCTTACCTTTTATTTCACACACAGCCATCTTTATACTTCCTTTGCTGCCTTTGCAAACATCATCTTGTGAATCATAGTACGACAATATCCCATTGTCTAAAACAAACCACCGAGGCTGCCAACCTAGCAAGATCGAAAACAGGAAAAAGAAAGTTTAGTCTAATTACTACATTGCTAATTAAATTAAGCTCTTTGGCTGCTAAAACTTTTACAAAAGATGCAAACATTACACTACTCCCATGACACACCAGGAAGTAAAGAATCTGTGGTCTGAAGACCGGAGCTGCTCTACAATCAAACCAGTATTACACAGCTATTTCATTCCCATTCATTTTGAATGCAAGGTTGGCGGTATTTCAGCGTTCACTATACTCCATTCTACCGCAGAATGCAATTTTAATTTAGCTACTATGGAATCCCATTTTGAAGACTGATAAATCACATACCTCTGAAGAAAAATTATTTTTAAAATATATTTTTCAGGTAGACTTCCTTTAGATTGTAGTCCCAGAAATAAATGACTGTCATCACAAACTGCTATGTTCATTCTCCTCTCTCTGCCTACTGTATTTCAATGAAAAAATCTGTATTTCACACTTAACTACTGACATACTGTTTCCTCTGAAAGTAGCCCGGCTCCAGTGTCAACAACAATTTAACAACAGGCATTGTGCTGGGAATTGAGACATAGCTTACATTACTAAGAGTCCACTTGTGAGGACAGCATACACCAACTCCCCTACTACTGTTTTCACCAGCTTTACATCAGCAAAACTATTTAATGATCTCTGACTTCATTAATTCTACAAAAGAGAGCAGATTACACATGCACATGCAACTCTGACAACTCTACGCAGCATAACACTAAGTAGAAATGCTGATTTATTTTAATCAGAGAGGGCCTTGACAGTAATTTATCTCTTAATTTATTTTACAGCTATTTCATAAAGCTCAACACTAAGTGGATAGGTACTCTATTTTTTAATACTACCAGATATGAATATTTTTGCCTAGCAAAGCACCTTGGTTTCTAAAAACAACCTAGAACTAAAACATTCCAGTAGAAGATAGTAAGCACTCAGGCCTATTACAGCCTGGGTCGGCTAGGCAATATGAGCAGACTCTCCCTCTAGTTTACAACCTGAGACCAAGCATATACCTTCCTGCCTGGCTTATGGCTCGAAACAGCAGTAGCTATGCAGCCAAGAACTCAACACATTTGGCGATATGACAGTGTGGTCCACGGTGCTCACCATCCTGTCATCCCAAGAGAGCAAGCTGCAGCCACTCGGCAGCACCACGCTCTAACACCGGAGGCTTCCTCAAGCACCCACTAGAGGCTTCATACTGCTCACGTGCAGTCATTACCAATTTTAACACTGATTCAGAAAGCGCAGGACCAGATCCCATTACATCATGTCACAGTTCCAGGATAAGGAAATTAAAATGAGTAACTTTATTTTTTAAAGTTATTTATTAGCTATAATGGTAAACGTCTTTATCATTTAAAATGCAGGGGATAATAAGCAGATCCACATTCTCACACACACACAAAAAAAAAGTAAAAACACCGAGGGACCCCAGTTCCCAGGGGAAAGATTTTAAGTAATATGTGCACACCACAACTTTAACACTAAAGTAATATAAAAACAGCCATGAAATGACTGTATGGAAGAGCATGTCGTGTAAAAGGCAGCTCAGAAACGCACCCGTGTTTTTTTTAAGCTATGTCGTGTTGCAAAACATTGACTCTGCACTGTGCTTATCTCCTAGGCACATGTCCATGTCAGTGCATTTCTGAACGGTGTTATTCTGATAAAAAGGGACCCTATATGGATGATTAATTCAGCCCCATATTATTCTGGCTTTGGAAAAAAAAAAAAAAAATCTGCAAGGGTTTTAAAAGACCCCGGTGCCTCACAGAAGCAAGTAAAAGAACAAAGCCACCTCTTACTTGAATTTGGGCAAATAAAGTGTCCTGTATTCAACTAAATATTTAATAAATTCCTTCACAAGTCCTTAGATGAACATGTATTATTTAAGTAAGAAGAAGGAAACTAAATAATGTTTTCCACAAGCAACAATAACAAGCTCCTTTGCTGCTTGGCTTCTACTGTAAATGGTACCACAAATACCACAGCCTATTTTTGGCTACAAAAACATATACCAGAGTAACCAAAAAGTTGATAAAAACTTTGAAAAAAATCACGGATATGCTTTTTTTTTTTTTTTTTTTAATTTGTTTCCCTCATATTCAGGAAATTCTGGGGAATTTCTGACACTATAATTTTCAAATGCAACTGGAGCAGATGCTGTCAGCTGGGCAACACACATGGAAGGAAGGGTTCTGCAGTTCAGTATATTAGAGGGCTGCTGACTTTTAGTGGAAGTTAGCTGCATATAAGTTTTTATCAAACACCACAAAGGTTCATTTCCCATGACCTTTTACCTTTCACCGAATTTTCTTCTGGTCACAAAAATGAAAGTGAGAAATACCATTCTATTTTGAAAAGAAATTTGCACTCATTTTCATACATAGCCGCATTTTTTTCCATTAATGCTATTCCCCGCATTCACTGTGAAGCAACCAAAATATCTTATCTAACAGCTATGTAATTCCAGCACGAGTATGGAATCCTTCCACTGGAAGGCCAGTATATGTGGACGTGGATTTGCTCTGAAAAATACAAAACTACGTACATTTCAATTCCAAGCAAGCACACAATCCTTGCAGTGTGGGGCCTGCACTTTATTATAAACGCTCAGAACTTAAGTTTTACACCACTCCACATTCAACACCTGAATTCACCTAATTTAAAGAAAAAAAAAACAACAAACAGCACAGGCAAAGACCAAGAGGGCAAAGAAGGCACGGACGGCCTGCCAAAGCCACCCAAGAGGCCTGGTGAGGCACAGTATGTGATCCAGCTCTGATCTGCTTTACAGGCACAATTACAGCATCAGAAGAGGAATCTTCTTCCCCGTGAAAGTACAGCCTGTCCACTGGTATCTCCAGGGGGAGGTGACGACTTTGTTATGACAGAGGATGAACCAAACACTTCTGACAGCAAACGCAGGCCTTTAGTGCGCTTCTGCCCACAGCACTTCACAAAATATATTTACCCAGAACGTGTCCTCCAGAACCAAAGTTTGTTTGCATATTTCACAGGTTAGGATACAGACGCAGAGAGTGCAAACAATGACCATCCCAAGTCGAATCAAGAGAATCCAGGCTGGGTAAGCATTCAGCACCCAACATTTAAAGACCGAGCCCTGCGTGACTCCTGAGCCGCACGTGGGGACACCGGTAAGGCTGTGCGCCGCAAACATAAGATGGAGGGGAAAGATGCGACAGCCGCAACGAGCCGCCCGGGGCAGCGGCCGCCCGCGGGCCGCCCAGCAGAGCCCCCGGCCCGGCTGTCAGCCCGCAGCCCCCGCCGGCCTCGGGTGCCCGGAGCACGGCGCCCCTCACGCAGGCTCCGCCGCGCCGCAGGCCCGGCCGCCCCGAGCCGCCCCCGGCCCCGGCGCCGGCGCCTACCCGCCAGGTAGTTGGTCCACTTGTACAGGGCCCCCTCCATCGCTCACAGCCCCGCGCCGCCCCGCATCCTCCTACGCCGCCGCGGGGAAAGCGCGGCCACCGCCGCGGGGATGGGCGCTCCCCTCCCGTCCCCGCCGCTGCTCCCTGCGCGGCGGGGGAGCCGCTCGGCCCGGCCCGGCTCGGCTGGGCCCGGCTCGGTTCAGCCCAGCCCCGGCACGGCAGCGGCCCCGGCGGCGCCACCCGGCCGGCGGGGCGCTCCGCGCCTCCCATGCGCGTCCCCCGGCCGCTCCCCGCCGTCCCCCTCGCTTCCTGGGGCCGGCCCCGGGAGCCGGCCCGGCCCGCCCACAGCGAGCCGGCCCCGCCGCGGCAGTGCCACGCCGGCGGCCTGCGCGGAGCGAGATGGGCCGCGACATGATCCTGGTCCCCGTGCTGCTCCTGCGCCTCCTCGCCATGGCCCCGGCCCCGGCGCGGGCCGAGGGCGTCGCGGCGGTGGCGGAGGAGGTTAAAATAGAGGTGCTGCACCTCCCCGAGAGCTGCAGCGCCAAGAGCAAGAAGGGGGACCTGCTGAACGCGCACTACGACGGCTTCCTGGCCAGCGACGGCTCCAAGTTCTACTGCAGGTGGGCGGCGGGGCCCGGCGGTGTGCGACAGCGGCGGGGCAGCTGGGGCAGCGTCTGCTCCAAACCGTGCTGACATTGATACCCCCCCCCCCCCCCCAGCCTTTTTTATTTATTTATTTTTTTTCCCTAAGCTGAGCGCTGAAGGATTTCTGAAACAAACGCGTGGCGGTTTACGGGAAATCAGTCGTTTTGGACAGAAATGTCAGTACAGCCTGCGGGCTGCTGCGTGGTTGGCATGGTGGCTGCCCCGCACCAGGCCGCGGCTGCCGGGCTCTCCTCCTTGCACCCATCTTCCCGTTTGAGCGTACGCTGCTTTGCCTCGTCCGCAGGCATGTCTCAGCTCGTTTTGCTGAAGCCATCGTGAAAAAGCTTCGTTTTATTTTTAGTCTTAGTTTTAACAGTGCCTTGCTTTTCTTGTTGGCACATCCTGCCGAGAGTGGCAGGACTCGCTGCGCAGAGCTGCAGAGTGGGAGTCTGCCTTCTTCAGGCTCGTTGCTTGCCCATATATCACAGATCTGACTGGCATTGATGGGCCTAGTTTATTACCCAACCTTGATTCATCCCCTCACTTGTATTATTTAAGAAAAAATCAATAGAAGATAATGCTACATTTAACTGCCATTTTACTTTCATTTTTTCCTGTTGGAGTGGCTAATTTTGACACATTTAGTGCTGCCCTTTGACTTTTGGGCTGCTCATTCACAGCTCAGTGTAGCTCCCATAGTGGGGACACCTCTTATGAGCAGAAGCTGGCTCAGACACTGTTATAAGTGAACAGAGCAGTGGGTGAGCACACAGCACCGTAGCCAAGGTTTCCATGTTCCCCCAACACTCAGTTGCGTGCTCCATCCCATCCCATCCCATCCCACAGTGAGCTGCTGAAGTCGTTCTCACTTCACAGCAGGGAATTCCTCCCAGCTCTCCTCTCACAGACTTCCTGAAGTAACACCTTGCATGCAGTATATCAGGAGGATTGAATGTTTTTAGTAAGAATTTAGTTTTTTACATGTCCTTTGATTTCAAAAGGAGGTTGCCGTTTATACATATCAAGATTTGACCTTAAAAAATTGTGAGTGTAGCAGAAAAATAGTGTTAACACTTAGGATATTCTTGCATTCTAAATGTTCTTGTGTTTAAATAATTTAATACATGATTTTACCAACTGCTAATTTAAAGTCATTTAAAAAACACAAATGCTAAATTAATTGTTATCCACTCACAATTGTTTTTAATAGTCGGACGCAAAATGAAGGTCATCCAAAATGGTTCGTTCTGGGTGTTGGACAAGTCATAAAAGGGTTAGATATTGCTATGATGAATATGTGTCCTGGAGAAAAACGAAAAGTGATCATTCCTCCATCATTAGCGTATGGACAGCAAGGATACGGTAAAAGAAAGATTTTAAATACTAAACTTTGTTTTATTGCTCTGAAATCAGGTTTGAATTTATGATGCTTAAGTATGCATTCCATTTTAAAAAAATGTTCAAGTAAGAGTATTATGCAGTGTCAGTACTCAGTTTTAGATAACTTAAATTCAGCTCTGGCTTGGGTGTAGTAGTTTCTCTGAAAAAGCAGCTCCTGATGCGTAGTAATTATTTGGCAGTGTGGTATTGGGTTAGAATCGCATGCACTGGTTCTGTCTTTGATACAATTCCATTCTAGCCAATGAAGTTTAGTAGGAATAATTTGTTGTCCCTTGAGCATAATGTTTAATAAAAAAGTCTTGTAACTACAAGGAAAAACACTGACACAAAAATACATTCTTTAAATCTAATACTAGCGTTAACTGTTTGTTCTAGGTAGCACTTCAAGAAAATACTGCTTTCCTACAGCATACTTGTCCTCTGTCTCAGCGTATTCCTGCATGTTGGGGAAGATGCCTGCCTAATCTTGAATTAGAAAAGATGCATGTGGCTTTCTAAATCTTTACGTGTCTTTCTTTTGTTGGTATGTATATTTGTAAACTACGGGCACTGAATTCTAGTACTGTATCTTTATTTAGTAGGTAATATATAAACCATGACATATGTTCAGATATATTTAAAAGTCCTACACATTCAAGCTTGTAAGATTAAAATATTTTGATCTCTGAAGCCTGACATTTTTTATACAGATATTTCAGATGAGAAGTGCAAGGAATAGTTTTGTTTGCCTTATGCTTACAAACAAGTTTATGAAAGATGGCCACAAGCTCAAAATTCAGTCAAAATTCTGAGGTTACAATGTCATGCTCACTAGCTTTGGCTACAAATAGAAACAGCTTGCATGTTTACATTTTAATTTTACACTGCATGATTTCTAGATGCTTTTTTGGCTTTACTTTCAGACCTCATTAATTTATTCTTGTCTCTACCAGTTCCTGTTTTGGCCAGATGCATGATGCAATGATCTTTGCTTATAGGCAAATGCTCTGACACAGGAATAGTAGTGTCTAACATGTTTTGGTGTCTTTTTACTAGAGACCAAACAAAATATTCAAGTACTTCTCTTTTGTTTTTTTTTGTTGGTTTGTTTGTTTTGGTGAATCAGTTGAATTACACATTATTGCTTCTTTCTAGTGAGATGCATATTTAAATCACCATTTTGCATAATGTCCTTTAACCATAGGTATAATTTATAGTAAGTTTGTAAAACCTGATTATTACCCGCTTGTTTCTTCAGAAAGAAAATACATTCGAGTGTTAGCCTAGTACTGTAATCTTTTAAATCACTTTACAAATATTAAATAAAGTTATACATCTTAGAATCTATCTCTCAATAAACCCCATCATATGACAGTATGTGAAATAGTGAGAAGTTCATAAATAGCTATTTTTCATAACGCACAAACTCTGCTCCGAATCATACACATCTTCATTTTTAAAAGTACCTGAATTGGTATGATCAATATAATTTTGTTTTGGGGAAGTATATTTGTAAATCTCAAAGTCATTTGTGTAACACTGTTACCTGCTCAATGCATTCCATTTCTGTCTTGCCAGAACATGAACAATCGTCCTGTCTAGCTGTGTAATATTTAAATCCAGAGTTTAATCTGAATATTATCAGTCTTTTGTAGTAGGAAAAATAAGACAACTTGCATGTGCATTTAGCATATGTGTGATCACCGAACATTTTGTTTGATTTCTTAAATGTGTTCTTTCTTTTATTCATAGCACAGGGCAAGATTCCACCAAATGCAACATTGATCTTTGAGATTGAACTTTATGCAGTAAATAAGGGACCTCGAAGTGTTGAAGCATTTAATCAAATAGACAAGGACAGTGACAGGAAACTCTCTGAACTCGAGGTAATGTGGCATAACTAATTTGGAATAGATTATAAAATTATGGATATATCTTATCAGCATTATCTTTACATGAGTTACCTCTGTTGCAGTTCATCATGTAAAGCTTCTGTATACTTACACAAACGGTACAGTGCAATGTACATATTTGCTTTAATGCATTAGTAGTCCCAAACTTGGTAGGAGACAAGCTTCAGACATCTGCACAGCAGTCACAGTAACTCACACATACATGACAATGCTCTTGAAGATAGATAGCTGCTGAGTACTGCTATAAAAGCCACAACAGTTGATTTTTTATTTCTTCTCTTCCAGATAAGCCAGTATTTGAAAGAAGAATTTGCAAGAGATGGCAAAAAACGTCACCCCTCAGTCCATGATGAAATCTTAGCTGATATATTTAAGAAGAATGACCATGATGGCGATGGTTTCATATCAGCAAAGGAGTACAATGTCTACCAGCATGATGAACTCTAAGCACTCATAAAACCCTTGGCTGTTTTCTGGACACTGATTTAAAAAAAAAAGACATCCAAAATAATATTTCATCACAAAATATTTTGTATTTTTTTATAGTGGCATCTTTTTATATCTAAGGTGACTGTAAAAATCTTATTTTTAACATAACTAACAAAATGTGCTAGGTGTTGCAAAAGAAATAAATACAATTGGAACATAACAAGAGCTATTGTTACTGATTTGTCATTTCCTAATCTACACTATTGCTCAGTTGTCTTCCTTAATGTGTAAATTACTGATCAAAATAATTGTTTCTGTCCTGTCAGTTAAAAAAAAAATGGTTCCAGTAGTTGTTGACAAAATGAGAAAATAACTGGATGAATACTTCTAAGTTCCCTGTAAAATAAAAGGAGAAAACAATTCCAGGAAGGTAACTCCATTAAAACGTTAAATAGGCCATTGGCCGTTGCAGCAAATTTATCTATAAAAAGCCTTAAAGTAAATGAATCTTGTCTGTGGAGTTTCAACATAAAAACACAAATTTTTTTAAAGTAACTTAAACTACCCTCTTTGTAATATTAAGTTTGGTGTTTATGAAAATACAGTATTTTCAAGGAAATTGTTAAATTTTGACTGTAATAAAATTACTAATGTAATTAGCCAGATTGTTCAGCAACACAATGTTGAAAATCTACAATATCATATTTTATTTGAATAAGGTGGAAGATGATAGGAGATATTCTATATAAGGTAATTATCTGGGCATGAATCTGTTTTCCCTCACTTTGGAAAAATGCAAAGTAACACTGATAGTTAATACGCAGTACTTCTGCTTAATGAGCTGTTCTGAGTATGTAGATGCCATCACAACACTTGCGTAATGTACCTTTCTAGTGAGAGAAATGATGGTCATTTATTTCAACATGAAATAAGGAGATGTACACAGTGAAAATGGCAGCTTGGGCAAAAAGATTTCTATATATGACTTATCTTAAAACCATTATAAAACATACCAAAAAAAATTAATTGTCTTTCTCTTTTAACATAGCATGGGGAAGATTTGAACAGTACACTCAACAGCACTCCCAATCTCTGTATTGGGTGCTATTCTCTAGTGTCCCATGGAGTATATATTCTTAACATCACAAACTTAATTTCTCATAGTTGAGGTCTATAGATGGAAGACCTTCAGCCAGAAGTCTAGTTGGAAGGATTTAGGTCTGTTATCTTTGTAACTTTCATAAACATTTCCTGCTAAACACTTTTTTTCTGAACACATATATGGTATGGAAGTCATGAGCAGCTATGACCTAAAAAACAAAATAGGTAGACTGGCTGGTACTTACTAGTAAAGACACTCTTAATATGAAACTCCCATCCCCAGTTTTAGTTCCCTTTTGTGAATGAAACATTAGACGGAGCTAAGCTTTAGCATGTTTTTTAATCTGATACTTCAATTAAACATTCATGAGAACACTAAATTATTAACAAATACTCTCATTTTACCATTCTATGTCGGTGTAGATAAAGTCAACATTTTGGGGTTTAACAACAAATTTATGTAAACAACTTATTTATAGGTAGGTTCTAGCATATATTTTGACATTATGAAAATACAGTTTAAAAGTACATTTTTAATTATGATAATACAACGAGAAGGTACTAGAAAAAGAAAAGCAAAATGTCAGGGAATGCATTAGGACATTTTCAAGTAATTAAGATCATTGTGAAGCAAATCATTTGAAAATAATAGTGTTATAAAAAGTTTTGCACTTTCACTATTTTGCATTTAAACAAAATGAGTCACATTTACTAATTCTGAAAAGTTTGTGGCACAGTTATTTATGCCCATGTCTGCAATAGGCACTTACCATATCAGTTACTTTACTCTCTTATGCCAGAGGTCGAAACAGGGCACAGCATGCAGTCGTACATACTTTTGTCCATTAAAAGAACACTCTAGGCATCCATAGACTGTCTCTCTTTTAGAACTTCCCATTCCACAAAGGACGCAGGGACCTTTTGGGATGTTATTATGAAGTAAATTAATCCGGATATGAGCCCCTTCTCTGAGATAGCTTGTAGAGAGATTGGTCAGGCTTGCAGCTTTTTCATAATAGTCTGTAAAAAGGTCCTCCAAGTAAACATCAGAGTTAGCGATAGTATCCACTACTCTTTTATCTGAAAAAGAAGGCGCACAAAAGAGCAATGATTTGTCATTGTATTATGAACTGTTCACAAAACAATCTGTAAATCTACTAATGGAAATGACAACTGATTCATGAAACCATTCTAAACATGTCACACCATAGATGACTTCTCATCAAAAGCCCTGCATGATGAAAATTTTCCTTTATTTTCACAAAAGACATTGGCAGAAGCTGGAATTATTTTTAAAAATGACCTGTATAGTATAATTGTAATATTTTTTTTAGAAAGGCACCTAATCAATCACAAATCGCCAAATCGCAGCTGTGTACTTTTCTGTTTAAACATTTTCATTTTAGTTTTTCTAATTTTGTTTTCTAAAAATTGTTAATTCTGTTTATTTAAATAAAAAAAAAATCATTGCTTAAAAGATTTAGAAAATTTGGAGGACTCTGTGCTGCCCTCCTAGAAGACTTCTGAGCATCCAAACACCCCAGGGAGAAGTCACTCTCAGACTGACCTGCTTTTCTCCTCTTTCTTCATGGACTGATTAGTTTAGATTGGATGAGAAACTTTTTAACAGCCAGAAGTAGCAATATATAGCATACCCACAGACGATTTGTTCCCTTAGCATAATACTGGAGCATAACCGAAGGCATGGTCCATAAATGTCCTTTGATCAAGGGATACAGTGGAGCAAGGACACATGGACAAAGCAGCCTTTAGAAGGATGCTTTTGATTCTTAAGGTTTATCTTCACTTTCAGATTTGCAGCCTTCCACAAGAATTAGACTAAGAAATCTTAAAAAAAAATAATAATACTGTTTTACATTCACTAGAACAAATCCCCAGATTTGAGTAATATAGAGTCAGAGATATCCCAACGAAGACATAGCTACATAAAGTGACACTTAGCGTTGTTGGATGTTGTGTTCGTATCAGAATGAGAAAGAGAACTATGATGCTATCATGCCCATATCCCTGCTATGTGAAGATCTAGCCTAAAGAGTACATTCTAATATTTAAATTAATATTGTTTGATACTCAAACTAAGTCATAAAAAGTATGTCCTGAAATATTATTTATAGATTATGACTTGTATAATGCTCTATGTAAATTGCAAACATATGAAATAAGCTTAGTATTAACTGATTAGTTGTATAATTACTCAATACCACTTTATCATCAGCCATGGACTATCATATATTTTAAGATAATTAGTTTTCACAGAATCACAGAATTGTAGGGGTTGGAAGGGACCTCGAAAGATCATCGGGTCCAACTCGCCTGCCAAAGCAGGTTCCTCAGAGCAGGCTGCCCAGGTAGGCGTCCAGACAGGCCTTGAATATCTCCAGAGAAGGAGACTCCACAACCTCCCTGGGCAACCTGTTCCAGTGCTCCATCACTCCATCACCCTCACTGTGAAGAAGTTCTTTTGCATGTTGGTGTGTAACATCCTGTGCTCTATCTTGTGGCCATTGCCCCTTGTCCTATCCCCACAAACCACTGAGAAGAGGTTGGCTACATCCTTCTGTCTCCCACACCTCAGGTATTTATACACATTGATGAGATCCCCTCTCAGTCTTCTCTTCTCCAGGCTGAACAGACCCAGGTCTCTCAGCCTTTCTTCATAGGGAAGATACTCCAGGCCCTGTATCATCTTTGTGGTCTTCCACTGGACTCTTTCCAGGAGTTCCCAGTCTTTTTTGAATCAGGGAGCCCAGAACTGGACACAGTACTCCAGGTGAGGCCTGACCAGGGCAGAGCAGGGGTTGAGGATCACCTCCCTTAACCTGCTGGCCACGCTCCTTTTAATGCACGCCAGGATTCTATTGGTCCTCTTGGCCACGAGGGCACACGGTTGGCTCATGGTCAACCTGTCATCCACCAGGACCCCCAGGTCCTTATCCTCAGAGCTCCTCTCCAGTAGGTCGTCCCCCAGTAACAATAAATTTGTTATTGTGAAAAAGATTCTGTCATACCTTGACAATCAGTACATAAGAAATTGAAGTACATTTTATACTGAAATTTTCTCATTTAAATGTTCATCTTGCACACAAACTAAAGAAACAAATATCTACTCTTCATGCATTAACTAAGACATTTGTGTATAAATATCAAAAGCCATACTTCGATGAAAGAGATTACTCTTTAACATCCTTAATTTGTTCATTGAAGATGATCTGGATTTCTCTTTTTCAAATCCTCCTTTTGAAATTGGAGTCACACATAGTTCTGTAAAAATGAAACCATCTTTTAGAAGAATGCAACAATAAAAGCAATAGCTGCTCAACACAATTTAATATGCTTTTCTAATCTATAATAGGTTGATGAAGCTAGCAGTGATTAAACTCAGCTTTGCTAAAAATTGTAAAGGCTAGTGCCACTAATACAAGTCTGCACGCAGCAGTAACACATAGAATCAAATGACACATTCAATAGGAATTTTTAAACGTCCATGACTTCCAATACACATCAGCTTGTTTATAGAATTTTTTTTTAATGCAATTCCTGCCCACATTAAAGGTTAATTCCTTAAATCATATTGATGGACTCCCACTTCTAAGGAGAATTATCTCAATAATCTCTGTAGACTCATTTGAAACTAAAAATAAGAACTTATACGCAAGGATGCAAGATCTATAGTCTTCTCTTCCAATGGCAATTCAACTGCCAAAAGTTATTTGTTTGAAATAAAAATAAGTATCACCTTAGTTTCTATCCATAACTTGAAAGAAAAACTTGGAAGCAAAATATATGGATAATCAATTGCAAGAAACTGAAAAAGCAGGACTTCAACTAATAATTATTTTTAATTGAGTTAGACAGATATCATTGATGATTTCAATGACTTAGCTAAAACATTATTTTTGTGCATGTACCTACCACTACATACAGGTAATAAAATTAAAGCACTTCAGAATTTGAAGTTAATGTTGAGCTTTATGGAACTGAATATAAAGAACTACAGTACTGTATTATCTCTTCTACTTTTAATCCAGCAATTAAGCCTGATTGGGAGTGTATTTAACATTTTTACAGTAAAGTTCCTTCACTGCTCAGTAAAAAGGTGCTTTAAAACACAGAGTTTCTGTCATAGAATTGGAATACTGCATATGCCAAAGAATACATAGCTATTTGCAACTTCTAAAACTGGTACTGCTGTAGAGATCTGCAGAGGTACCTGCAGAGGTACAGAATACTTCCCTCATCTTTTGTCTTGCTATTTTAAAAAGGTCACAATGATAATTTGAGTCAAGCAATTCCTGAAACAATTTAGTGACTCTCACAGAGGTCCCTGTATTTAAGTATGTGTAAATTTGGTGGTTGAAACACAAGCTAACATTATTTGGTTTTACCAAGTTCTAGATCAAATCCTAAAATAGAATTTCTGCTTTATTGCAAACACCACCAATAACATTACAGGCTACACATTAGTTAGTGTAAGTAATGTAAACACATAAACTTTATCCTTTCTCCAAAAGGAGACAAACTTACAGGAGCTGCATAATGTTTTCCATATTTGTTTTCAGTAATTCTGATTATTTCTTTGTAAATATCTTCCGATAGCCATATGTGTAATGATATATCAGACTGAAATTACAGCCACAACAACAAAAATTCTTAGCTTTGCTTAAAAGTTCTGCACACTTTCTTCTTTACTTAGGTCTTTTTACTTTCCCACTTTATGCAAGTGTTCAGATGGTTGTAAAAGTCTCAAAATATAAATAAATGATTTTTTTTGTTCCTTGCAAATGGAACATGTGGGATGTGAAAAAAACAAAAACAAAAACTGCACTGTTTATCTTTTCAATAATAATCATTTTCCTCAGAAATTCAGACTACTTAGGTTCATAAAATTAAGGCATACCCAATTTATGAGATTGAGGCTTATGTAAATGAAGAGCAAGAAAACTGCTTAAAAAACTGAAACCACTTTACAAAATTACAATAATGACAATAATGCACATGACTTACCAAAATTACCATCCAAATGAATATAAAGCTCAAATACACTAAAAGCAATTGTTGTATGCGCAGGAAAAACAATGGCTTTGTCCCGTCCTTTATAATTTTGGTCTTCAATAATGTGAAACTAGAATTTAGAAAATCATAAAGAGAATAAATAAATAAATAAATAGCAAAACAGCATCCTAATTGTATATATTGAGAACTATAATACCAGGAGGAAGCTCTGAAACTGAAGATCAAATTTAATCAATAAAGAATTTTACACTATCAGTGTTGCATTTATACAGAGACAGTAATTTAACTTGTGTCAGTCACCAAAAAATATGTGAATGTTATAAATGCTAGCAATGGGCAAACCTCAGAAGATTCGAAGTTTCAATTATTCAAACATATTGATGACAGAGAGGGAGAGGGAGAAATAGGACAGGGAGTAAGACACCAATCCTTGAAATAACAACCTGAAGTCATAATGAATTATAGAAGATGTATATAGTAATAATAGGTATGTTATATGATTATCAGAGTTTCAAAAGGAGGAATTTTCACATTTTTGCTGAGACTTCACACAAAGCAATGGCTCATTGTCTAGCCATCCTTTTATGCATTTTCCTTAGCTCACTCACATAAACAATATGAATAAAGAAGTTCTCATTCAGTTTTACATCGGTGCAATAACATCGATTCACTTTAGAATTTTTCTGAGCTTACGTCTGTAAAAATGCAATTAAATCCAGCCATAAAATCTATAAAAATGAGCTTATTGTTTGCCTGTTCATTTGAGTTATAGGACTTTATTTATCCTCAAACATATTTACCCTCATTGTTTCTCCACGCATTCCAGTATGGACAGTTAATGAGCACTGCCTTGTAGTCCTAATACTTTCCATGACCACGCACAAAATCTCCATCCTACTTTTTCTTGATTGATGTACTAGACAGTGATCAAAGTTTATTTTTCTAAAATCAAGAGGGAGACAAGCAGGACATTCAGAGAGTACTGGTAATTTGCAAAGCTTCTTGTATAATCAATAACTTGTACATTATATATATCTTGTATATTAGTAATACAGTTATGAATTTTATAAGTAAAAGTAATAGCTTTAATGCTCTACCTTTGGGCTTCCATAAAGCTTATAATTGTGGAAAGTTTTGGTTATAAACCTAAAATTATAACTATAGAAGCTGGCATACAGTTTTAATGGATTAAAAACTAGCTGATGTGTATGAACTATAACTGCAAAATACTCTATGAAGTACGAACATGAAATGATCATCAAACAAGTGCATTTCTAGGAGAATCTCTACAGGCATATAACATCAAATGGTTTTTGTTGTTGTTGTTTGTTTGTTTTTATCAGCAAATGAGGATCTCTTCTTCCTAATGTTATTTGAAGTAAATTTCAAATTTGCACAGTAGGAAATTTAATACATAGGATCTTTGATGGACTCATCCTCCCTAGATTTTTTTTCTTTTTTTTTCTTGGAAGATGCACTGTGATTCAAATAAGAATTAATTCAGATAAATTCTATAGCCTCTGTTATACTGGAGGTCATGTGTCATGTGGGGCCGGTCCTCTTTAACATCTTCATCAATGATCTGGACGAGGGCATTGAGTGCACCCTCAGTAAGTTTGCAGATGACACCAAGTTAGGTGCGTGTGTCGATCTGCTCGAGGGTAGGAAGGCTCTGCAGGAGGATCTGGATAGGCTGCACTGATGGGCTGAGGTCAACTGCATGAAGTTTAACAAGGCCAAGTGCCGGGTCCTGCACCTGGGGCGTAATAACCCCAAGCAGAGCTACAGGCTGGGAGATGAGTGGTTGGAGAGCTGCCAGGCGGAGAAGGACCTGGGAGTGATAGTGGACAGTCGGCTGAATATGAGCCAGCAGTGTGCTCAGGTGGCCAAGAAGGCCAACGGCATCCTGGCTTGTATCAGAAATAGTGTGACCAGCAGGGCTAGGGAGGTGATCGTCCCCCTGTACTCGGCTCTGGTGAGGCCGCACCTCGAGTACTGTGTTCAGTTTTGGGCCCCTCGCTACAAGAAGGACATCGAGGTGCTTGAGCGGGTCCAAAGAAGGGCGACGAAGCTGGTGAGGGGCCTGGAGAACAAGTCCTACGAGGAGCGGCTGAAGGAGCTGGGCTTGTTCAGCCTGGAGAAGAGGAGGCTCAGGGGCGACCTTATCGCTCTCTACAGATACCTTAAAGGAGGCTGTAGAGAGGTGGGGGTTGGCCTGTTCTCCCACGTGCCTGGTGACAGGACGAGGGGGAATGGGCTAAAGTTGCGCCAGGGGAGTTTTAGGTTAGATGTTAGGAAGAGCTTCTTTACTGAAAGGGTTGTGAGGCATTGGAACAGGCTGCCCAGGGAGGTGGTGGAGTCACCATCCCTGGAAGTCTTCAAAAGATGTTTAGATGTAGAGCTTAGGGATATGGTTTAGTGGGGACTGTTAGTGTTAGGTTAGAGGTTGGACTCAATGATCTTGAGGTCTCTTCCAACCTAGAAATTCTGTGATTCTGTGATTCTGTGATTCTGTAATTGCAGTGATTTAATCTGAGACTTGTTAGTCATACGAGAAACCTGGAAAATATCTGAAGGTGACTGCTATTTATTGCCTAAAAATAACCAAAACCTAAACCTTTTTTATTAATAGATTTTGTTCAGAGATTCAACCTAACTGTATGGAATATAACTATGGAACTAGAAAAAAAAATATATATATATATATAATATAACCTTGTAGTGAGTTCTTTAAGTAATGTCGGTACTTCAACCTCATGTTTGGTCACTATGCCAAATGAAGCTTTAAAGGCAACAGAATCTGATCCAGCAACATCAAAACCAACATCATTCATTATCTGATTTCCTCTTCTACCATTGAGCGTAACATCCGATTTGTCTTCATAATTGAGCAACTGGTAAGATGAGACACCTGAGTAAAAGAAGATAAACATTGTGTGATGGAAGATCTGAACATAGTACTTTTACATAATGTTATATGCTTGTAACTGGACACTTTAATTATTTTAAGTTTGTATAGAATAAATGTAAAGAAGAGAATAAAGTGTATTGTTCCTACTGTACTTAACCATTTTGATATAAAATTCACAGCTCCATTATGTGCTTATTTATCAGTGCTACTACTGATGATTAACAGAAAGAGAGTATGGGGGGTCTGAGGGATTTCTATGCCTCTCACTGGCAGGTTTGCCCATAGTCCCACATGGGATATATCTTAAGAATGAAATGATGATTAAGAATATTTCTGCATTTCTGTGCTTAGTGTTATTTTCCTATATCAGGAGATATAGAACAAACAGATATGCAGCATGTTCTGGGTTTAATGAAACACATTACTCTGAAACACAAACAAAATGATTTAGTGAAGACTGCACAGAATATGAAAACTAGGAATAAAGAGAAAGCCAACATGGCTGATACATGTCATGTCCATTTACTAGTAACTGCAGTGCAGCTCTGGTACATAACAATTCATTGTGAAGAATTACTATACAGTAATATATATATACATTACCTGTGTATAGAATACACAGGTAATTTTTCCATTTCTTTCTATTTTTTTTTTGAAGAACTAAATGTTTTTTAAAGTTCCATTTACATATTTCACTTGTAAAACAATGTTAGGAAATTCTGAAACCTTACATTGTTTTTCATTTTTGCAATACATGTATAAAGTGCAGGTCTCCAGTAACATTAGCTTTGCCTTTTTCCCCTGATAGGTCACAATCAGAATGTTTTGCCACACTTTCAGTGTGTCCCTAGTCATTCTAGAGAGTGTCAATTTAATCTGAAGGAAAACAGATTAATTCTGACTTACTCAAAAAAAAAAAATCTTGCTCTATTGTACAATAGAAGGGCGGATTCCAAAGCATTTTTATAACAGTTTCTTTATAACCTTAAATACCATTACACTAACACAAAAATATACAGAACATATTGGTTGCAAATTTAATACGAACAGAGCAGGTAAATCAGGGAATTAGGCATCCAACTACATTGAAGAAACCAGGTTTTATTACTTTTTGTCTTATTCTTTGAAGCTTTTAGAATAAAGTGACACTTGAAAGTCACCCAGTATTAATCCTGTTTGTCTTTATTTTTAACAGCAATAAAAAAGTTCACATATTTTTTCATAACATTAAAAAGATTGCAAATGTTTTTTTTAAAAAAAAAAGAAAAAGAAAGAAAGGAATTTCAATTAGAAATGTCTTTGCTTACACTAAAGGACAAAACCTTCTGCACATGAAATCTAACCTTTACAGAAAAGACTATAAAGGTTTTGTGAGATTTTTAATGAGATTTTGACTCAGATTTTTCCTCTGACTTCTTAAAAGAGATTTTTCAACTTTTTCAGCTGACTTGTCCTGAATGCAAGACTAATAGGATTGGTAGGATTCCAATTTTGTTTCATATTGCTTTCATCCTGAAATCACCTCTTTCTGGAGTCAGGTGGCATTTCTGTCTTCCTGTGCACATACTGGTTTGTCTTAGAGTTTCTAGTTAATGCATTTGTTGTGTAATTAATACATTTTTTTAAATGCATTTAAAAAAATAAAACAAAGTGATTAAACTGTTTTGAGAAAACATATGCTGTTATAAATTGCAGACTTTTCAAAGGAAGGTACAAGAAAATATAATTCAATTTTGCACCTGCTAATTCTCATAGGATCTTCTCCAAACTTTCTGACATTGCATAGCAGAAGCAGTTTAAATAGTGTTAGCTCTTTAGATAAGTGAAAAAGATTACAAACATAGAAAAAAAAAAAGAAATCCTATTACTTCAGTCAGATATCTGCTGTCAAATGTTTCTGCCTATGCAGAGCTTAGTTCAAAACATGAGATCACAAGCATGAAACATACCAAACTGAGTTAATTGCTACGTATTTAAAAGTGGGAATATAGAGAAAGGTGCAAAATAAAAACAAATATTAAGTAGCAATTAATCATACATGCATGCATAAATATGCATCAATACATCTTTCAGGAATTTGTGATTTGGAAAAAAAACACAAAGGTTAACTAAATATGTTGTGTATTAGTTCCTATCAAGGTTTTAAAATATAACTGACTTTTTTATACTTCTTCCAGTTGTTTTTTTATGTTTGTTTTTTTTTTTAACCAGTCTAACTTACATTTTTTTCCTAAATATTTATTATATGACAAAGCAAGATATATTATATTACACATATACTAAAGAACCATCATACTACCAGTACAGACTAAGCTGTAACTACTGGTCTGTATTTATGGGAAAGCATGCATTATTTTTCTTTCAAGAAAGATAGAAAACTTACCTGCAGAAATTTCTTTCTCCCCTTGAAGAATGTCTTTTAATGTGAAAGGTGTTGATGCAAATTTAGATTTTTTTGAAAGCAAACACTTTCTTTTCTTAATCACAAGGCTCAGAGGCTGGTATTTATCAGCTTCACTGAGACTGGGCACTGGAACTAGCCTTCCTCCATCACCAACCTGTTTAACAAAGTTTTTGGTTGCAGCAGCAAACATATTACAACATTAGCGATGGTAATAATAAAACCCTCTGCATCAAGTGTAACTTCCAGACCTCAAACCCATCTTCAGTTTCTCTTTACAATGTTCTTTGAAACAAATTAATATTTTAAAAAAAAGGCAAACTTTTTTTTTTTTTTTTTAAGCAGATTATATTTTACTTGGAAAGACTTGAAAGCATATTAACTATCCAGCTTCTAGATGTGTTGCTGAAAACCTATCCCAAAGACCTTCAGCTAAGCTCTCTAGTTCTGCATCATGAATAATGAATTACCAACGTAAACTGATAGGGAAATGCTTGTCCTTTCCTCTGCAGTTTAACACCACTGTTTGGAAACCAAAATTAAAGTCTTAGAATGAGAAGACAGCAACTTCTGCAGTCCTTAGCTTCCTGACAGGAGTTATTGATGCATTGCTGTTTTTGCATCCTTGCTGAAGCCAAATCCTAGCATGTTTTGCCACCAGCATCAGGGAGAGTGCCTCAATTACACATCTGTGGAAGCAAACAGACCTGCTGAGGTGGTGTTTCCTTTCAGCAGCAGCTGCACAACAGAACCTGCTCAAGCTCAGCAAGGGAGTCAGTGGCACGGGGCTCTGTGGAAGCACAGAGGCCAAGCAAAGGCTGGAAATTGCTGGAAGGCAGCGGTGGGCTCTCAGTGCATGCTACTCTCATCCCATGGAACACAGGGCTGGTTTTGAGACAGACCAGCTGCATATATTTGGCTCTGAATTTGAAATTTCCAAATTTTCAGTAAGAGCTCTCAGAAAGCTTATAGAGTGTACTTGTGGAAAATAATTAATGTAAAATTATAGACAGAAGTGAGATTATTGATATTAAGGAGCAGCTCAAGGATCCTAGAGGAAAAACACTCGTCAAAAAGATAAATTGTAAAGGGAAGAAAGAGGGTCATTAGGCATCACTGTGGTGGATGCTGCAGGAACTGACACGTCCCCACGTACTGATGATGGTCTAGCTGGCAGGGACTTGAACTTCTTACTTCTAGCACTTCTTTTTGGTACTCCTTCTGCAGTTACAGAAGATAAAATATCAGTCACAGCCCTGTGAAGTTACACTTTGATATGAATATTATCACTTGGTGCTGGGTGAAAAGTTTTATTTGGTTGGCTTTTTTTCCCGAAGTACAATTTCCATGTGAAAGCATTTTTAAGACTGTTCTAATAATAATATCATTTATTTAATAATATAAAACATTTAAATATTTGTTCTTTCCAATACTTTCATAATTATTTTTTAAATGGTTAGAGTATCAGGAACTCCAACACAAAGGGAAAATAGAGTTCCTCAGCTGCCTGAGATGGAGGCAAAGGCTGTCACAGCTTCCTTCTTACTCTAGAGGGTGCTGAAAAATCGAAGCTGGCTGTATAGACTTTGAACTGAACTCATGTGAAATGCTGCAGCTCAGTCTGACTGTCATTCACATTACACCGCACTAACAACAACAAAAAAAACGTACATATTTACTCAATCAAAACAAATCAACAAAACTTCAAAAAGCTATAAAGAGAAGGAAATGCTAACAAAATACTTAAATTAAAATTGATTATGATTTTGATTAATCTCATTATGTCTTATAATAACTGTTTGACAGGAGACTATTTTTTCTACGGGCTATTAAGCTCTGCTGCCTCTGTTCATTCAACATCTTTTTAGTAAAAGACCATACTCATTCTGATCCTAGCACTAGTTCTGTAACTAGTGGTTTCATTGGATATGTTTATGTGGTACTCATGTTACTCCAACACCCAGAATGTCCACCAGAAATGCCACAGCAGCTGCTTGTTATTCTCATGCTACAAGTCAGAGAACTGGAGTGCAACTATGTTAACTTTGCCATTTCAGAAAACATTTATTAATTTTGCACATCCAAGTGAAAACTAAATTAAACTCAGATGGTGTATGCCTTGAAAGAGTTAAGCTCACATAAACAGTACCAAATTATGCCAGAAAATTGTTTCATACTTTCTTAGCATACAAAAAGGTGCTATCAGTTGTCAGACCTCCTGACATAAGTGCCTTTGAGTTATATTACATTTACCCAAAGATCTTTACCAAAAAAAAAGTGCAAGAATTTAACACTTAAAAAAAAAAAAAAAAAAAAAAAGGAAAAAATGCTACTGAAAAATTACTTGCAGAATCCCATAACTTCCCAGCAGATGGCATGAGTATTTCCCTAAAAAGCAAGGGTCTCAGCAATATAGATCCTGTTATATTTCAGAAGCTAACAAAAAAAACATCTTACGGGACTTATTCCATATATGCATCATTTTATACTACACCCATATTTGTAAGCCAATTTAAAAGTTAAATTCATTTAAATAACTAGGTAGAATCTAGTAATTAGAATGGAGCTGGAGGGGGCGTTCAGCAGCCTGGATGTGCTTGAAGCTGCCACAGACTCTTGGCAGAGAGGCGATGAGCCTCGTGTGAGGAGAAGGGGACACTAAAGCAACAGAGGATAGGAGACAGGGAGTTTGTCACCTCGACAGAGCTCAACAGGTGAGGAAAAGGTGTCTTAGTGTCCACCACCAGCACTGAGAAACCCAGAGGGAAGGCTGGGCTCCCCCCTGGGACCACGGGAGGGTACTCTGCCAGCAATACTGGTTTCTGTGCTTTGTAGGTATGCCGTGACATAACGTATTCCAATGTAGCTATCAAATATTTTGGAGAGATCATGTTTATATTGTGGTATTATTAGTCACTGGTACACTTCTCTTTTATGATCTGGGTGGCATTTCAATCTATCTAGATGCCAAAGAAAGTAGTCTGTACGTCGTAGTAACTGTGATGCTGTGAGCAGAGTTAGGACTGAACTGCTGTACACCAGAGGTGGCCAACCTTGTATTTTCTTTCTGTTTATGCTTGTCCCAGAGATGGCTGAAGACTGACAGTTCTACTCACCATGGTCTGACCAAGCATGCTAGACTGTTAACATTTTTCCCCTTTCATTTTGCTGTCTCTCAGTTTTCTCTTACGTATGCAGTTCTTCTCTCGCTTCTTAAAGTGCCTTTATTTGATCTGCAGCATGACATTCTGCAGGTAAGAAAGAGACATTCTCCTTGTTAAATGGGACTACCAGTACCAGAGTGAGCAAAGATTTCTGGATTCAAGCTGAGATGCTGTTAGCACTATAAAATACTGTCCTCCAAATACAGATGTCACAACAAATGCTTTTACACCCTCATATACATATATTCTGACAATGCCTGCCAGAAAACTCTTAGTTCAGTTATTAGGAGATATTTAAAAACATCTAAAGCCTGGTATACAGGCATTTTATTCATGTGCTGGACAGGAAAATAACACACTGTAATTTTGTTTTCCACATTGCTGACAATTGCTCTAGCCACAGTTCCTACAGAACGCATGCAAAATACACGAGGGGCAGGGAATAAGACAGACACTGCAGGTCCATAGGACTGCAGTGCATGTCCTGCTGTTCCTCTTGGATTTCCCATCCGCATGGGAATGCTGTCAAAATAGTATAGTACACAATTCAGACTCTTTTGCTGTTCTAAGCGGTTTTCAAATCAGTTGATTACTTTTTTTTCCCCTTTTTTCCCAAAGTGGTGCTTGTCTAGCAATTCTCTTGTATAAGCAAAAACAGTTTAATATGGTGACTTACATCCCTTTGGAGCTCAGCACCAATGTCATGATGAACTCCTGGTCCAGCAGTTTGCCAGGACACTGGGGTCTCTTGGCATGATTTTCACACTGACTGATGCTCCCAAAACTGTGTGGTATTTAGAGACTGTTGTGGGAAGAACAGCAAATTAAAGCCAGATGAAACCTTTCAGCAGACTTGGCTTCAGTGTGCATATACCTGCATGTTGGATTTCTTTATTATCTAATTCAAATGCAGTGAAACTTTAAATCAGTTCACAAATGCTATTTCAATTATGCAGTATAGTGGAACAATTAAATTAGCTATGGTAGAATTTAAATTTTGTGTAGACTTACTTTATTAAACTCTCAGTTTGGTAAAGTTACTGCCTGTGTATTTGAAACTTAATTAGTTCATTATGGAAACTTCTCTAGGCGGCATGATAAATATACCATACCATTAGAGAGCTCAGAAATTAAAGGATGCAACTCATAGGAAGACCGGTTTTAAGTCCCCACATTTAAAGTATGTTCTACTTGTGGGGTCAGATCCTTTTGAATATTCCACTACTATCTATGTTCCCAGAAAAAAATAATAGTAATAATAATGAAAAGCTTCAATAGATAGATACTTTAATAGACTTTCATGTCTTATGTATATGGGAAATTTGTGATCATTTTCTTCACCAATTAGAAAGGATCTGAAAAGAAAAAAAAATAAAAGGTGTGGGAAACTGTCCAGTTCTACAGTGCTCTATCACTCTTCCACCAGATACCTACAATGTATCATTAGGGCTGTTCTATAGTGAAATAGATGTCATATTTAAATGTATTTATCTGATATAACCATGAAGCGAAATATCTCTTACAGCTTTTACAGTAATTGTCTCTTGTTCTGCTCCTTACTTCATTCTAGTTACTCAAGAGAGTAAGTACACATTTCTCCAGATAAACACACCTTCAAAGATAAACACTGATGTCACAGTAATGTTAACTGAGTAGTACTGTTTAAGTCAGCGATCAGGATAATCTAAGTTGCATTTAACAGTCTGTTTGGAAGACAGACGCACACGTACTCACTTTAACTAATGTTTCTTCTGTAATGCTCCTCAGGTTGACAGCTCAGGTAAACTGCTGGAGCCTCCTTGTATGCTGTGTCACAGAACAGACTGTGATAACACATATTCATAGCCCATCCTACAGTACATACAAAAGGCAGATTTCATGTCAGGAGGTTATGTATTACAGTGCAGCACTTGCCCAGCAATCAATGTATTAAACACTGACCTTTACAGTAAGTGTTACACCAATGAAAGGCTGCAAGATGTGGAGTTACCTTGCTACTTTATGGCTTCTGGTTGGCATCATTCCCTGTTCATCTTTACACAAGCAGCTTCTGTTGAGTTGATGAAAAGGGAATGTGTTGCACAGACAGTTCCTTTGTACTACCTCGCTGCCTTTCCGTGAGAGCCACATTAATGATGAGGAAGGAACACAAAAGAGATCAGGGAGCATACATTCTGGTGGTAGCTTCACCTTTTCTTCGACAGACTCACCTTTCAGGTCACAGAGCTTTGTTTGTGGCTATGGATGTGAAGATTACTTGATCCGTGCTTCAAGCATACATATGGCAGTAACACAGTATTAAACGACCACTGCTGGTTGATGTGTACAAAATACACCAGCATTTGCTTCTAATTGCCATTATTTTATTGGCAATGTTTCGAATGGGCAGATGGATGTGATAGCTATAAAGCATTTACTAGTAAGAAATGCAAAAGTAGTACTCTAGGGAGAGATTTGCTGAGACAGCATGTTTGCATTTAAACTTATTAACTATGAGGAGAGGGCACGTATTTCAGACAAAAGAAATGGTCTGTCATTTGTTATATAAACAATACTGCACGTAATGAGGCTACTTTCATCATCTAGTATTATTAGGTTAGTGAAGACAGATCTCCTGGCAACAAACACCCCAGTGTGATTTATTGTGGGTTTATCACTGCCTTTCCTAGAGGATGCTGCCTTACAGGCTCAGTCCTTCTGCCAGCATCTGCGATCAGGCATCTCCATGTTGGAGGACAGCATTGTGGGCTTGAGCATCCACCTGCAGAACTGTAGCTGCTGTGTCATAGTGTCTGAAGAAAAACTACAAAAAAAAAGGAGTTGTTTATTGTGATATAATTCAAACTGTCCATGCTGGTCTGTCTGATGGGCACTGGTAAAGGTAGCTCTATACAGTACGTACATCCTTCAGCATAGACATTGTGCTCCTTGCTTCTTGTTACATTTTTATCCGAGCAGCAGACTTAACTGTATTTATTTTTGGCATTGCCACTGGCCACTGTGCGACACTGGGCAATTAACCTCAGCCTGTGAAACCTCCTGTATGCAGCTGTGGTAAGACATCACTTCCCAAGTAGGATCCTGCAAGAACTGACTGGTATTGTAAAGTACTCTCAGATCTTTGGATGAAGACTATCTATAAACAGATTAAATGACGTAGGTGTTTGTAGGGCATGCAAGAATTCAGCATCCTCTTTCATAACCATCCCTAGTCTTATTTAGGTTGTTTCTTTTCATGCTACAAGAACACTTCCTCATCTAGTTTCCTTCCCCCCTCCCCAGCATATAGACTTAAAATAATATACTTGAGCAGTTTCCAGATACTAAACATATTAACAGACAGATCACATAAAAAATTCTTGTCACCAAACATAAAAAGCAGGCTGACTAATACTGTTGTACTGGGCTGGCTGATCAGCCTTTAAGTGAAATCAGCTCCTAAACTAGAACTGAAGAATGCATGTGGCCTTGTGCTGTATCACTTCAGTTTCTTTGACAGCTAAGTGTCATGCTTGGCACTCAAAAATAATGTATTTAAAAGACAATCCATGCCTTAAATTTTAACATTTAAAAAATAAAAAAGCTGGAATGTTCTTACCACAATTTGCTATACAATTACAGTAGAAAAAGGGTAACCTCTTGTAAATGCTTTTTTTTTTTTTTTTTTTTTTTTTTTTTCCCCTCCACCTACTGACCAGAAAACCTGGTCAAGAAAACTGGGGTAGCTGTGAAATTTGAGCTACTAATTAGTCTAATTTCTTTGCTGAAGAAAGACATATACACAGACAGACAGCAATAAGAAAAGCAACTAAGTGTCTGATTTTACTTTGGAAGATTTCCACGTGAACAGGCATTGATTACAAATGTAATCCAATCACAAGTAAAACTGTTTTCATGTCAGATTCATGTCTGTAACACTCTTCTATCTGTCCTGTATTAACTTTCCCTGAACACTTGTTAAATGTACCCTTAGTAAAAAGCACTTGAGATACAGATATGGATACAGAACTTAGGCTCCCTCTTCACTACTTAGCTTAACAGTTACAACTTGCACATAACTTTCAGAAATAAAAAGCACAGTCTAAATGTATTGCATGTATGAGTAAAATTAGACTCACCACTCAATCTAAATAAATTATAGAGTACTTCCTCAGTTAGCCCATTGTACCTTATTAGTTTTGAATAACATTTCAAGTTAGTGTCTTTTAATCTTATTTAGTAATGATTACTTAATGGGAAAAAATAAATTTGCATATTTGGGTGCAAGAACTGTCAAAGTTGCACACGTGGATTTTAACATTTAGACTATTTTAAATATTTAGTAAGCTAATAGGGACTTGGAGAGCCATGCATCTTGATATGTTGGCTAGGCAAAAAATGCTGTGCATCATCCCATCAGAACAGATTTTTGTACCGGCAGTGCCACCGGGAGCAGCTTTCTGTGGGCAACTCCTTTAGCTGAGTCAGGATGAAATCCTGTCAATAGCTTCCTACACTGTCTCACTTCACCACACCACTGCGCCTACATGTTTGTGGTTAAGAAGTATCATCTGTCTCTTGGTTCGATTAAATTTAAATATAAAATTGATTCCCATGCTCAAGGAATAGTTTTTCTACTTCAGATGTCAAGAGAGAGGCAGAACAGCAGTGCTGCCTCACAGGCCTCTTGCACCCTCATCTCTTCCCGAAGGTTTGGTGGTTGGTTTTTCAATTAAGTAATGACATGTAACTTTCCCCACTTTATTTATGCACACCAATTTTGCTGATCAACCGTCACTGAAGAATAGACTGTTTTTGCCAAACATTGAGAGGCAAAGTACAGGTCCAAACTACAGAAATGTGAAACCCAAGCTGAATTCCACTAAAAGAACTGTTTAACAGAAAATTAGCTCAGGGCCTACAGCCACGCTCAGAGCATCTGTTTGGATGACATCAGACATATATTCTGCAACCACACACAAAAATAATAATAATAAAAAAAAATAAAATTGCCATTCATGAAAAAAGATATTTTTACTTCATTGCTGTTGCTTCCAGGCAGGCAGCATTCCAGATCGCTGAACACTTGTTCTTTTATAATGCCAAGAAAAAACACAAACTTTAATTTGTCTCCCAAAACATTTTTTTTTACTGTGCTTTCTTTGTAAATAAAATATAATTGATTTAAGGGCTGAACAACAGAGAAGAACACATAATGGAAAAATCCCACATACTGTTGTTTTTTCCAAGATATCAGAACAGGTGGGTGTCTAGTAACTTTTTTCCCCTCTATTTCCACACCTCTTTTTTTTTTTTTTCAATTCTATTAGAGAACATCAGAAACCCATTTCCCCCACTCTCTCACACACAACTTGAGAAATATACCACGAGCTCCCTTTAATCACAAAACGCAAGCTGACGTGGGGAAAAAAAAAAAAAAAAAAAAAAAAAAAAAGGCAAAAGGCTCTTACCAGCTGTAGCACGAAGATAAAACTAGGAACTGCCAAAAAGAAAATTATCTTCTTTGAGGCCGCAGTTGGTAGCTCCTGCCAGATTTAAAGGAACTGCACAGAGAGTCACGTGGCATAAGTATTATAAAATAAGCCTGCAGTGAAAACAGGTTAGAAAGGAACAGGATGATGCTTCTGAGAAGCAGCTGTTTCACTGTTATTGCTGCCATTATCACCCACCTCTACAAAATCAATTTGTGCAACGTATATTCAGAATTATACGATTCGTAGCCAGTACACTTATCTAGTTACAAACAAGTCATTCAAGACTGACATTCTACAGCATTTCTCATGTTAATAAATCAGAATGCAGATGACAGCAGTTTAAACAGTGTACATTGAGTTTTATTAGAACAAGCACTAATAGCAGCAGTGTACAGAGTGATGGAGACAATGTACTGTATGCACTGAACAATAATAATTATACAATTGCACTTCTTCAGAGATCTATTAGAAAATGCTTTTCAGTAAACAGTTTCCCAAATCTAGCATTGTTTGGATTTGCCTCTGAGGAAAAAAATACAAAAAATATGCTTTTTTTTTTTTTTTTGGTAAGGCATTAGCAACATTCATTGGCAGGCTAAACAAGTCATTTGTACATGCATTTTCCAATTACATTGCAACAGGTAGAAGAGCATCATGTTTCCTCAAAAACTAAAATTGTGTGTGTGTATTTTGGACACAATATCCTGATAAATCCGGCTCAGTTTGAAGGAAACAGATGACATCTTTTGTTACATTTTAGAGCACAACAGAAACTATAGCACAGCCAAGTTCACCTTTATTTCCTGCTAGAAGCTGTAGGACCTTCCTCAGTTGGAGTTGGTATTGTGGGTATTGTCTATACCACGCACATCACTGGATTGAACTACTAATTAATTTTTCTTGTTTGCTACTGCCTCCACTACCACCTCCCTGAATCACGTGGCCAACAGATGCTCCTGTTGCCAAAGGATCATCACCAACACCGACTGCTGCATGAGCTTGTTATTTATTGCACGAGAGGTAGTCGGCCTGAGGCCTTATCTGCATTCAGGGTTACTACAACAGCATGGTCAAAAACAACTCATGGGTGCAAAGACACAGAGTAAGTGCATTGCAGCTGTGCTACGTGAGAACTTAGAATTATTATTTTCACTGCTGTTTTCCAGCTAGGGTTTGATCTCTGAAGTAGCCAGAGAAGTCAATATCCCAAAAACAGTAATTCTACTGATGTGCTAAAGCCTAACAGGAGAGAGGGGAGGCACTTTCTCACATTCATGCTTTTTGTAGGTTGAGATTTGGAGCATGCTCTTAGTTAGCCATCCCTTCTTCACAAGTCAGCAAAAGTAGTCTCCTGCTCCCCTCGGCATATGGCACTAGCAGCCTTTGCTCTGGCTCACACTAGCCTGAGGAGAGCACAGGGGAATAGGGACAGGAATTGCAAATATTTGCACAATTAAGCTTGCCAGAGTGAGACATATTATGATTAATTGTCAATGATCTGATCTCCTGCTTTTTCTTTCAAACATCATACATAATTGATCTTTGCAGAGATGTGAAGTTAACTGATTCTTAAACACTGCAAGCCCCAGAATAAGGTCCCAAAATGCAAAAGAGTTGAAGTTGAATAAATTCCTCTGACTGGCAAGCAGTGAAAGCAGCTGCATTTCACACATTGATCTTCCATGAGACTGTGCACATGGTCAAAAATAAGCTTAAGTATAAGTCGCTGAATATCTATGCTTGACTGTATGATAAGCCTGAAACTGAAATATGATTTGGGCAGCCAGACCATCCACTCCCCTGGAAGCTCATTGAGTTCAATGGAGTATCAACAGGAGCTGCTCAGCCTCATCTGCATTGGTGTTCATTTGCTTAAGCACATAGTGATTAAAAATCAAGTGTTACAAAGCCTGGTGCAACCAGGTACATTGTTTTGATTTCTTAAAAATGCAACATTGAGCCTTTTCATTTAAACATGAATATCTACATCTTTTTAACTGAATTAAATGAGACAACTTGCAATAGGTATCCTAAGGATGTACTGGTGCCTGTGCAAGATCAGAGTCCAAGCAGAAAAAAATCTGGGGTGTACGTTGCTGATTAGCTATTGCATTTGAATTAAAAGTCTAATACAAATTATATCCTACCTATGTTTTTCATCAACTGTTGATGCTTAGTAACTGTAAGCTGTAGAAGTGCTTTTTACAGGCACAATTAGTCAGTATTTGGAGCATAGGATCAAGAAAATGTAAAGAATCTTCATCCCGAAAGATCCCCCAAAATGGCAGTCAAGCAAAAATGAATGAGCATTTGCATGAACATTTCTGATTTGCATCATCAGAAAGCAATCAAGATGAAGATTTTTTTATTATTTTAAATTACTGAATGTACTATGAATCACTAAATTTAAACCTTTAAGAATTGCAGTACTTTAAGTAGTTTATCCAGCTTTTAGCACAAAGATTTGCACATCAATTTTCAATTGAGTCATTTAGAAATTACGGTAATTACTTTTTTTTTTCCCCCAGTATCCTTTTCACCTTCGTCTTCTTATGGAAGTCCACAGTGAACTTCTGACCATAAAATGAAGGGTGCTGCGGGTGCAGTTTAATATTGCAGTGTTCAAAAATAATGCTTTCGGCAATGTTTCTGTATCTGGATACATAAATGCTTCTTTTCTTTTTTTCCTTTAGCGACAGTTTTCTATTCCTTTTAAACAACATAAAATTTTTTGTCTGGTGCATTAAGGTACGTAGACCCTTTGCAGTTACAGTGTTACTGCTCTCCAGAACTATCTGATACTTAAAAAGCAGCACTGACTCTTTATGTTGGGCTTCTTACAAATCAAGTATTTGCTTTTAAAATTAATCTTAAAAAAAAAAAAAAAAAAAAAAAAAAGATGAAGCAAGTTTCTGTATACCTTTCTAGCTACCACAATAGCATAATCACAGTAGAAAGACTCTGAGGATGCTATACAAAGGTGCACAAGAAACCAACAGATTTGGTGGTGGTGTGGGGTTTTCTTTTCTTTCTTTTTTTTTTTTTTTTTTTTTTTTTTGGTCAAATAAGCACAGATATGGAAAATCAGCAAATAATGCCCATTTAGCTATTTATGTTTTGACATTTTTATGTAGTAAAGAAATGGTGCAAGATTGTTTCCCATCTGAAAGTAAATGCTGATAAAAGTAATGAAGCTCAGTAAGCAAAGTAAAACTGACAGCTAATCTAAACCTTACTCTTATAATGGCATTTTCAGCATGTGAGCAATCCATAAATACTGGAATTTACTACATCACGTGTTCGTATGGGAACTAATCTCACCAAAAAGTATGACATTGCTCCCATTTTGTATTAACTTTGTGCAAAAGGAGAAAAAATACGGAATTCTCTGCTGTTGAAATGCTCAGAAATTGCAATTCACCAAAAAGATAATTATACAAAGGGAAGTAGATACAGACTGAAAGAAGAAAGCTTGCTACTGGTTTCAACAAAGCGAATATACCTAATCTCCTAATACAAAACTATCTTAATGATCTCTCTGGATGCCACAGTAGTTCAATTTTATGATGGCTTCTTATACACTAAAGAAGGCATCTGCATCAGAAAACCTGCTGTAACAGTTAAAGAACAAGCAGTTTGGTGAAGGAAAAGATTTCAGACATAAGATGGTAACAGCTTGATTTCTCACTTATTATATAGTAAATAACAGACACAAATCAATATACAAAGAGCAATCCCATCCAGAAAAGGTCTAGGTCTACCCTGATCTGGGAACTAGAGGTTTAGCAAGATCTGAGCATTAATTGCATGACAGGAGAACCATCCTCCGTGTCTGTCAAGTTCCAAACACCATTTAATTTTTAAAACTCAAACTTGACATGTAATTAATTCTTAGTGGGGAATGAATACTTGAAAATAATTAGTCTATAAATAATTTTAAATAAACAAGAACATCGCTTTTACTCATTATAGCAAAAGCCTAACTAAGCTATTACTTGCTATCTTTGCATATATGCCTGCATACCAAAATACATTAATCAACATCTATTCTCAGCTCATAGTCACATCTTGTTTGAAACTCAGCTGAATATAAAATTTATTATGATCTGAATTTGTTATGCTACCTTTAAACCACCAAAGAATATCAGTCACACTTATTTTAAGAACTAAATAGACCTCAATTCTATCCTCATATTAGAACGATAATTTCCAACACTGACTTCAAGATAGGTCACAAATGTAGGTTTAAAATTTGTATGTATTATTTCATTACTGCTGGTCTGATCTCAAAATATTTTTTATAAAATATTATGCAAATACGATGATAATTGTAGATCACATCTCTATTTATTCAACACAGTTAAAGAAGCTATCCTGAATTCTCCTCTGACCAGAAAATACTGAAGGTTAAACTAAAATTAACTTTTTACATACTTCTGTAATATTCCTGGTTGAGGTGAATTTACCAAAGGAAGAGGACTATGAGACAAAGGAACACAGGATTACAAGAAAAAAAAAAAATCTGAACTTGCAATCTTGTCTGCTGCTGACTGTCCTTGATGGACAAGAGAAATCAGCCCAATAGGCTCCAATTGTCACAAGTGCAATCATAAACAGCAATGCAGTTCCAGGAAAAATAAATAAATAAATAAATATTTATTTGTGGCTGAACTGACTGGCACAAGGAAGAATTGTTCTGGTTGAACATTTATCACTCTAAGTGCTGCTTTTGTATGACACTCTCATCATAAGGATGCCCAGAGTATAAACAATTAAGTTACCCAATTCTGCATTTTTGCAGGAATTTGCTCACCTCTTCCCATTTTGCATCCCTAATAGTTTGTGGCAGGAAGATAACAACTTAGCATAAGATATCCCTCATTCACTAATGCAGACTATTACAAGTAGCAGCAAGTATGGAAATATGTTTTAGTGTTTCATGGGAGACAACATCTGGATCACTGCTCTGGCATGTATAGGTAGCTTTGCCACTGAACTGTTCAAAGGTCATGACAGAATATATTACATGCTGCTGATTGGAATACATGTTCCAACTTTATGATTTCCCTATTTATAAAATCTTTAACTCTCTTTGTCCACATTACCAATATACTTTTACCAAAATGTTGTCTACAGTAGTTTTTATTTATAAATGGAATAGAACTTTCCTTCACCTTCAGAATTCATTCTGAACAAATGTCACCAATCCTCCCTTTTCTCATGCTGTCATGGATCAGTGGAAAGACAAATGGTATTAACATAACCTGCCTGGAACAGATTTAACAGCTGCTCTGACATTTTAATTCATGAAAGTTTGAAATTTTCCTACTTTTTTCTATTTTGTTACAATGGTGTCACTGACAGAATTGCTGTCATTAGTTTCACTGTTCTCTGTTGCAGTCTTTCTCTCCCTTCTCTGAGGTATGTCAGAGAACACAAGGGAAAAGGAATTAAAGACATGATGGGTTTAGTAATACCACAAAACTTGACAAAGGAGGAGATGGGTATAAAAAGCAGCTACAAGTACATTGCTGTCACTTAACTTACAAGATACTGTATAAAAATTTTCCAAAGGAGGTTTTAGAAAGAGGCTTTCAAATTTAGTGGAAGAAAGATGGAATGTGTACCAAAGCTCATCAATGTAGGGGTTTATACACTCAAGTTTAAAGAGTGAAGAATGTGTTTGCTTTTGTAAGTAGACCCTTTATAGTATATAACACAAAAATAAAATAAACTGCTGTAAATAGGCCATTTCTTTGAGCCTACTGAGATTCTTAACATTCTTATGGATGCCATTCATTTTTCCAAGGTAGTTCAGGGAGATATCCTCCGCAGGAATAATTAAACCTTTATTCACACATGTAGTCTAGATTCTTCTGTTAAAAACAACTATTAAAAAAAAAAAAAAAAACTTTCTCCACAAAATTTATCTTTTGAGTGATGTGAAATTATAATAAAAGTAATCAGGCATTCCCTTGCAGTTTTAGCAGATGAACACAAAAATTTAGTTGCAATTGTATCTTTGACCACCTCTACTTTTAACAATATATGCTCAAAAGAACAAATAAAAGTTTTATGCTATTTTGATGACTGTTACTTAATTCCAGCCAAGAAGAAAATGCTAGATAGCAGCTCCAGTAGTCACTAAGATAAGCAGTTAAGACATAACACATTTGTTAGCTTTCTCCAAGGTCTGTTTATAACACAGGCTGACTGGTGAGGCTATTCCAGTGTTTCTCACACAATTTTGTTAATGCTGATCGTTTTTCCCCTAGCCACATGAAATTCTCTTTAACATAACCCTTCCATTTTAGTGTATGAATACAAATAACTACCTTTCAGGTAGATTTAATTTAAAAACTCTTCTCGCTTTCATTATGCAGCTCCAGTATTAATCCTGACAACTGAAATAGAGGTAATTCCTCAGGTTACAACTGCAGCCAATGACATTTTAAACAGCTAGTGTTGAGTTTTGTCTCTGATCTCACCAGTGCTGGCAATGTGCATGTCCCGCAATACTTGACATCAGCCTGGTATCTGTTGTTCAAACAGAACTCACAAATAACATAATAGTTCATTCAGAGTCAGAAGATCAAAATGAGGAGAAAAAAGGGTAATAGTATTTGTAAGATGACCAGAGTATTACAGTTGGATTACATTTTTAAAGCCAAATACAAAAACAGTTTATTTCATGCAACCTACATCAGTCTAGACGTAGAATGGGTGTTCAGATGACTTTTTAATTACAGTAAAACTATGAAAATCAACTCATATTCAAATTTTGTCTCCTAGTGAGGCAACAATTTCTAGTACACAGAAAAATCTGCCATCTTGTTAATATGGATCCAAAATAGGAATTAAGTTAAGTAAGATGACTTGACTTTTGATGAAAATAGCTATTGTTAACCAATCATATCTGCAGTACCGGAACAAGGAACAAAGTACACTTTAAAATACTAATCGAAAGTACATTTCACTATTGTGGAACTAAAGTATAAGGGCTGTGTATTTTATACACAAATATGTAGTTTGAGAAAACAGGAAAAAATCAAAAATGTCTTTGTAGTAAAAGTCAGAACTTCTTAAATTGTTTAAGAGTTTTTAAATACACTAATTTTCACCATATACTAAACCTGTAGCAATTAAATCTACTGAGTAACTAAGTATCTTTTATGCCTTTCCAAAGGAAACACTGCCTGGCTGAAGGGAGGAGTTTTCAGTGGGCTGAAAACTGCCTGAATCCCCAGGCTTGAAGGGCACTTACACCCCACTGGCGACCAGCAAGGAGGGGTTAATTTTACGGCCTTTATTGATGGATATCTCACCAGCGACCTGGGCAAGGACAGAGATTACACCCTAACAAGTTGGCATTAAATGAGGATTCGATGGCACGCCAAGTGGCAGAGCTTCTGTCAGGAGGACCTTGCTCAATCTGAGCTCTGGGCCATAAGACACTTTGTGAAGTTCAGCAGAAATTGAAAGGTCTCCACCTGGGGGACAAAAATCCCACAAGCTAGCATGGACGGTCAGGCAGCAGCAACCTTGCCAAAAAGCAGCAAGTGCTTACAGCAGGTGCCAGGTTGCAAAGGAGACTTCCCACCACACCGCAGGAAATCTGACTGCACTGCACTGGCAGAAGGGTGGGCAGCCTGCCATCCCCCTCACCTCAGAGATGGTGAAATCTCACAGGATGTCTGCACATCATAGTTTGGGCACGAGCCCCAAGAACTGTCTTTTAGTAATCCATTCTCTAGAAACAGCACAAAATATGTCCCAGTGTCTCCCCAAGGTTGCAGGAAAAAAGTATTCGATTTTACACAGAAAACAGAGAATTCTGTACTATAGGAAAATGCCCTATGGTACACCTGCTGGCACTGTTAGAATTCTGGTAAAGACAACAGTATCTTGCAACACTTTGCTTTGCAATTCCTATAGTTAATAATTAACTAATTTAACAATCAGTTAATTTAACATCCAGTAGGTTTAAACAGTTCCTTCAAATAGAAAGTTTAAGCAAATCACGTTTTTTTAATTCTAAAAAATTGAAAGCTATCTTTCTTTCAGTGAGTATCAGATAAATAATTGTAAAAGAATAATTCTAGCAGTTATAATATCCTCAGTGTTCAGAAAGTTTCAAAGTTTCAGTTTGCATTGCAGAGAATGGTATTCAGAACACACTAGAACACTAACACTAAATACCTTTTTTCTATATTTAAATTAAAAGACACCTTAAAAAAAAAAAAAAAAAAAAAAAAGGGAGAGAACATGCAGTTTCTGTCCCTCAAATGTACTTGCAATCATGCACTCATAATACTTTCTAATATCACAGTGAACTGCACACAGACTGGAGTGTAATGTGGGCAAATAATAATGTTGCATTTAAGGGAAGTGACATAAAATAATTGCTATTTTGGACACAATGTGCCAATTTGATTCATAGTGTAACGTCATTAAAGCAAGTATGATGAAGTCAACCAAATATGATTAAAACAAACAAACCTTTATATATTTTCATTTTCTTATAATAACAACTGCAGAAAAAAAATGGGTTCAAGTAGGAAGGAAAACTATATCATTATTCAAATAATTCACAATTTTCTTTGGAAGAAATCCTGGCAACCTGCACACAACCTTTTATACCAAGTATTCATAAGCAATGTTTAGTGTTCAAAATTCTTTAAAATTCTACCTAATATTCTTTTTAGGTTTTCACATTTGTTCCTGATAACATAACTGTGTGAAGAAGCTGGAATACATCAGTAGCTAGTTGCTCTGCCTTACAGATAAGGTGGAGAACTAAATGGGTATTAAATAATCACAGTCATCTCAGCTCTGTAGGGACCTGACTCAGCAAAAGGATGAGGCAGGTAGAGGAATGGGTACATGTGGTATTCTGCTGAGAGCTGTTCGCGCAACTCTACTGGCAGGATCATATAGCTACCCAATCATTCTTTTAGGCCTCATTACTAGAATCAATCTTAAAAAAATAAAATAAAATAAAATAAAAATAAAAAAGGAGTGCATTATGTATGCTCTGTATATGTAGAAAGAAATACATTGCATATACATCAGTGTCTGGATGTATAATATGTGTGTAAGTGGAAGACTAGGTCATACCATATGGAATGCAATTTTTACCTAATAAAGTTATTTTTTTCTTTTATTAAAACCTGTCTTTCTAGTCTTTAGTGTTTCCAAGATTTTCATACAGAAAATGCCAAGACTTCTCCCACATATATTAACTGAGGCTTAGCAACACATATGAGACTTGGTTCCTAACCAAAAAATATAGGATCACTTTATGAAAAACTGTAAAATATAATTTTGCACAAAAATTATTTTGGCAACACAAGTAGTAGTAGCTATCTATAATGCATGGGAGCCTCTTCCCTACTCTCAAGTATAAATTTAGATAAGAAGAGTGGATGGGGAAAGAATGGAGCCAGTAAACAGCATGTGTGGCAGAAAACATTAGTTGCATTTAAAGTACTATCCAACCTCTGGAGCGAAGCCAGACACCTTTCCATGAAATCTTTCTGTGCTTTAACACTGTTGCAAAGCTTCAGAGAATCCTAATCGTATAAGCAGTTATAGAGAAATGAGATTCACTGTAAGACCATGTCCACTCTGTGGTAAGAGATGATCACATCTCAGAATCGGTCGTTTAGAATATGAATTTTCTGACTAGCTATTCATATGCATTTACCAAAATTACCTCAAATTTAACCAGTTAGCAGCTTCTTTTCAGTCTGATTATACAGTCAGCTTCCCAAAGCTAAAGCATGTACAGTAGATCTCGTTCCTCTGAAATACAGTTAAGATGTTTGGTTGTCTTTTGATTTTAAATAATACAGGTTCTCTAATATTTATAGCATGATAAAATCCTAGTGCTTTAAAAATTTGCCCTTCACACAAGCCTAAGCATACATATTTTAAAATGACTTACTGTACATCTTCATATTTTGTTTAAGGCATGAACAATGGCATATGAATGGGAACAGCTTCCAGAAAAGCATATCTTTTTGACAAGGTAAGTCCAAGCACATCACACCAAAGGACTAACCTGAAGCCAGAAATGACAGTGTGGTGACGCAAGAGTTTTTAACAAAAATAGTTGAAACAAAATGGATTTTTTTTTTCTGTTTTTCTTCCTCATTTTTTTTAATTTAAATTACATTACTCGTAATGTCTGTTTAAAGCACCGGTTGCAGTTTCATGTTTACCACCTCTTCTGAGTGACTTTGGATAACTCATCTGCTTCTCTTGTTCTGAATTTTCAGTGTATGAAACTTTAAAAGGTTTCTGTTTGTTCCTTTTTGATTCTTTCTTTCCTTTTTTTTATTTTTTATTTTATTTTTTTTAATGGCTGCTGCAAAATTAAAAAGATCCAGAAGTGGTCAGGGGCCCGGTCTAATGCACTTTCAAAAGTCTGTTATAAAGATGAATATAAATGCAAATGATAGGTTTTTCCATAGACCCACAAACCACGCTTAGCTATAAGAAACATATTGTGCATAGTTATTTTTTCTTCGGAGAGTGATATGTTTACTAGATCTACATTCTCAGTTTACCAGAGCACGGGAATTTCTACTTTACTAAATCCAGGATCCTTTCGCAGTTCCCAGTAAGTTTCATTGGTAACCCAGGCTTCTCTTTGATTAGCATCAATAACTTTTCTGTAGAAGAAAAAAGAGAGAGAAAGGTCTGACCATAGATCTCTGCTCCTATACAATATGCAACCAAATTCCATACCTCTCTGATCTAACCCCAACATTAATTTTGATTTAATATTTCAAAAGGACACAAGAACTGTCAGGGATTTAAAAACAAAAATCAATCTCTGTCTGTGCCAGAAGTAGAAAGCTTAGAAAACAATCAAACCCACAAATCCATTGTCTGATCTTGGTAAGTGGGTCTTAGAGCTACAAAAAGCCTCTTTGGTCATAACAGATTCAGGTTCTGTGCAGGGGATCAAAAAAGAGATCTAACTTGCAGAATAATTGATTGTTAGCTCTGGATTATGTTCATTTTCTACTAAAAAAAAAAAAAACAACACATCAATCACTTTCAATCTGTTCACTTCTGATTCCCCAAGCTATCACACTATTTGATACGGGTATTTCTTGATTCAGAAGAATGATTAATTAAAAAAAAAACCTCCGCTCTCAAAAATAAATCAACTGCAATTTAAATGCATATATACACATTTATATATACATTATATGTATGTGTATGTAGGTATGTTTTTTTTGTTCAGATCCTTATTTATTACTTTGTTTATGGAATGGCTTAAAACAATAACCTCCTAAGAGCTAGCAATGATCTAAGCTAACAGCTCCTAGAATGTTATACTTCTATTCCATTTCAAGGTTCAAAAACCATTGGCCATGTGGTGCAGCAGAATTGTTACCTCTTGTCCATTGTGAGAAAATGATCAGATACTCTTTCCATTACAAAGCTTTAAACTACATAAAAATTGCTTCAGACTGAGACTAGGTATCTGATCATTTCAATTGCCATTTTCCAGGCTTCCATGATTAAACAGATTATGCTGGTGGTAATTCATGTAGTTCTTTGTCCAGTTACACTACTGAAAACAGAGAGACTTACTACTGAAATGAAAAGACTCACTTAAAAAATTTGGGTACATATTCAATGCTGTTTTCTTCCATGTACCGCCTCCGACTTCTCTGGAGTTCTTCTATTCTTTGTTTCTCCGATGCTGCTGCTTCTACATTTCCTTCTTCCAGAAGCCTGTATGGATAACAGCAGGCCCTATAGCAATCATACAGTATCCAGAACAAGGGATTTTCCAGCACCAGTCATCACAGAAGATGAGCAGAAACCAAGCCTGTTGTCTGTGTTGTACTCACTTTAAGATCTAGTCATAACCCCATAAAATGAGAATAACTGATATCTGACTCCCCTGTTGCATGTACCTGACCTTCACCCTTAGGCATACAACTTCTTTAGCTACTTCAATGCATCACAGACGCTGAAGTAGAGTGAAGTGAGAGTTAGGAGGGAATTAATATTGCCTCCATTCACAGCTGGAGGGCATGACATTTCAGAGCATGTCTTTCTAGCTTGTCATGAAGAATCCTACCTCTGCTAAAAGACTTGTATTATAGCTCTACAAACAGGATCCTTCCTACTCTCTCTCAGCTGGGTAAAGCAGAAATTTGATTGCAGTACTGAGTACCTTCTCTGCTAGCAGAATCCTCCAAGTTCAGACTGTAGTGAAGACAGACAAAATTCAATACTCAGCCAAACCCAGCCTTAAAATCACCAAACATTAAGTGTTTAAACAAGCATTCTTGCCTTTGATCTGGCCTGAATCGTGCATCTGTTGTAGGAAGAAGATCTTTCAGCACAGGATCTAATTCATTGAGCTCAATAGCAAACCTCGTGAAGCCATAATAACGTTCATAATTGGTTGGCATGGAGCCTGTATGCATATGCATGAGAAACAAAAAAATGTTTTACTGTTACTATTACTCTAAATATGCAAGAGACTCACCTATTTATTAAATTATAAAAGCAAAAAATACTGGTATATTTTACCCTTATATACAACTATTAAGCATCAAGAGCTATTTTCTAGATAGAAAAATGTTCACTCAATATTAATTTCAACTGCTTCTTTTTCATAGGTTGGAATTATATGCTAATAGATTCAAAACTTTTATGATCTTTCATTTTTAAATAAAAATTACTGTTTTTAAGATTTTTAAGCTAAACAGTTTCCCATTCCTAGGAAAGCAGGCTTATCAGACATCTATACAAAAGATAACCCTATCTAGTCTTCAGTGTTGATTTTGGAACATACGTTTGCTTGAAGACTGATTGGGCACTGTTCTGAACCTTCAGCACTAATAGCAATCAGAGCAGAGTGGGTGCAAAGCATTAGCAATAATGACAATTCCTGGATAATCACTCTGCACATACGAAAAATACTGTATGTGCAAAGGAAGACTAATTTAACGCCAAAGTCTCTAAGCAAGCAATAAGGAAGCTGAATTCAACTCCTGAAATTACAGGAGCTCACCATCTCTGAAGACCAATCCTTCAGTTTAATAAAGGACTAAGACAGCAAACTTGGTAAAATGTTATTTCCTATTCTGTTGAATCCAAACAAGTTACCCTCTCTCTGTGAGAAAGCAGTCAGGCAGACCCAAACACCTGATTATTTTCTTAATTTTATTCTTAGGTTGTCCCCCAGAATATATGACCAGGAGTCAGACCAAGATGTAAAAGTCTAGGCCCTGTAGGAGCATTTCCATTTACCATTATTATAAATTCCTGTAAATTCTTATTTATCTAGTAAAAAAAATATTTCCCCCATAGTATTTTGTGTATTTAAAATGATGGCTCAAACTGCTTTACACCATTTAGAGTCATACCAGGGTGCCCACCAGAGTGGTTCAGAAGCTTCTTACCTGGCCTCCATACACATTTGGCTGAAGGTGCAACCCCACAGTAAAGACCTTCATGCCACTTGCCAAACAAGCGATGCACCACCTTCCCTTCTTGATCTATCACAACACCCTGGACTTCATTTACATTTGAATTCCAGTAGTTTACCTGCAAGTTTAATGAAGACTTACTAGTCAACTATCATGTTATTCTGTACCAAAACAGTTACTGCATGAATCTTAATGTCACCAACTGCCCAAATTTTATATCAGAAATGCTCACCTGAAGCCAAGAATATCAGTATTAAAAATTCAGATGATTTGTTTATTAATTGCTTTAGTTTGAGAAACCTTGAATGACTTGATATGTGGTTTCGGTGTAAGGTATTCAAGTACAGTTAACTACCAGCACATAGGGGAAATATATTGTTGTTCATTAACCCAAATCCCAAAAAATACAGCATTAAAAATGACACTTTGAAAGCTGCAAGATCAGAAGCACCTAACCCTCTTCTTTCCAGATGGGGAGATACTGAATATACATATAAAGGAAACCTTTGATGGGTCCAGCACACTACTGTTTGTAGCAGGGAAGACTCTCAGCCAGTATTACTTGGTATTTGCTTTCTATTTCTCTTCTCTGTTTTGCTTTTCTTAGACACATTTAACACCTTCATCTAGTGTCAGTCACTCATCAGAACATCCAACAAGACATGAATTCCAGATTTGCAGTGATACACCATTGCTCACACTGCAATGGTATCAATATACTTTGTCACAATACAAAGACAAATTTGTTTTTAGGGAAAATAATTGATACTAACATATTTACACATTGATCTATTTTTATATATGGTTCCTGCCTTGATATTAAAATAGTGTGAGCTATTGAAGCCAAAGAGATAAAATACCAATGGCCAAATTCTAGCAAAAGCAGAAGTAATATGGCACAGAAGTCTATGCAGTGACTTTGTATTTTCATGGTATTAAAAGATAAGAAATTTTGTCATTTTATTTTTAACCTAAAATCAACAACAGTATAGCACACAGGTGTATAGCAATGTAAGACATTGATATCAAATGTACCAGTTCAATGGAAGAGTCACACTACTTGACATTGCACTCTTATTTGATGATTTAGATATTCTCAAATGTTGGTAAGACAAAATGTGGAATGTGGATTTCCGGAATATTGAAGAAACACTTTAACTGTGAAACACTTTAACTGCATACTTTAACTGTGTACTTTTATAAATAGGTGATATGCATTAGAATACATACACTACCTTGACAAATGTGAGTTTACAAATACAAACACTGCTTTTTGTGTTTCTGATAGTTATCTCTCCATAGTGTTCTATCCACCTCCTTCCACTAAGGATGTTATGTATGCACGTAGTGACTTTGTTCCAGACATAGTAATCTCCATACCTAAGAACAGATTAACAAATAGTTGGTAATATAAATTAATCAAGATCATAAGCGAGAAAAAAAGTAAGCCATTACACAATTCCATATTCCTCAAAAATGTTTGAAACAATAGCTAACTTTATTAAAATCATAGGTTCTGGGCACATTACTGATCCTCCATGGAGGAAGTCACTTATGGTCTAGTGTGGAGAACTGAGGAATGATGCATGAACCACTGAAGTCCTGCACAGCAAATTCACTTTACCCAGAGCATTAAGGTGCTTTGACCTCAATTCCAGGAGTGCTGGACTTCAAACAAGGGACTAAAATGAGGGAATTCTACTGTGCAAAGCACATTCTACTTCAAAGACTGAGGGACAAATATGGAGACAGAAGACAAAGCTGCTCACGCATGCATTTACTTCAATTTCAAGAGATGGATAAAAAGGTGAAATGGAGTCCCAAAGAATGTCATACTGTTAGAGTCAGAAAGAAAGGTGGCTGCAACATATAGGAGCAGGAATAGTACTGCAAAACCTGCATATGTATTTAAAATATCCTCTCCTTGCATATTCTCAACTTAAAACCAGCTTTATTTGTATTGAAACTTCTTCCTCACTACTCAGTCAACATCTGAAGAACATTTTTGAGCTTTGACATTTTGAAAAATGACCTTTTCTGAGGAAACAGCACTACTGAGAGCTTTAGTAAGGACAGTGCTAGCTGCTGACAGTCCTATATTGCAGCCTATTTTGAACAGTTGATCACTACTGTATATGTAGAACTTGTGTTTTCTCTCCTAAAACATTTCTATTCTCCTCTGTCTGTCAGTTTCTTGAGAGTTCATATATTTTTCCTCCAAAAACCCAAATGAATCTTAAGGCTTAGCAATGCTTCTGTATCCCCATCCATAGACTCAGGAGAAATTTGAGCTAGGCACTGTCACCCATCCAATTCATGTGATCTCTGCATACACTTTACCCAATCCTGTCACAAAGCAGCTTAGATTAGACTACATTGAAGTCCAAACCAAAAGGGAGTAAAAAGGAGCTTACTTTGGAAGAGTCACATTCAAGGTTCCAACTGGCAGAATTTCCATTGATTTTCCCCAAAACTTGTTTTTCCACCTGATATCTGAATATAATAGTGAAAGATAGTGGAAGATTTACAAAACCAAGAAGACCAAAGTCTTCCATTCATAGTGATCTGTGGTAGATGAGGTAATCTATACCACACCATCCAGTTTCAAACAGGGCAGTATGAGGTTGTCATGAAAATACAAATAAATAAATAAATAAATAAAAAACAACATAGAAAATGGCATGTGGTCAGAAAAAATAAAGAGAATTTTGATTTTCTTCTAGGAGTTATGCCTGTGTTACATTACTGTCAAATCTCTCATGAGAACATTCCATATAAATTAAATACAAATGTCAGTAGAGACAAGAAAAGAAACAGCTGCTTGTTCAACTGTGTAAAAAGAACGGCTTGTGTTTATAAGAAATAACAATTTTCTTGGTAAAAATCTTTTAAGCAGGAAAGTATAAACAGACTTCAAGTGACAAGGAAAGTTGTAATACATCTACTCACTCTTCAAAATAAGAATTTGGAGTGAAGTAATTCAGAGCATCAGTGTGTAATATGTTACTACAAAAATTGTAAGTATAAAAATTTGGGGTAAGTTCCAAACACAAAGCTCAGCTTGTACAGACAAAGTTTTTACTTGCTAATAAAACAGGTTTTATGCTTTTGAATTAAAAAGGTATACCTTGCCAAAACACAAAGTTCTTCGATTCACAGTGACAGGCCGAAATGGGAGGATGGTGGCTAACCTGAAAAACAGTTTGGCTGAGTTAAAAGCAATTAATTTTCATTTCTAAGACAATACAAGTGTTACTGCAATATAACAGTATTAAATAGCCCACACTATCTGTTAGCTTATGTTGCTATGAAAACAGATGAAACTTATGCGTCAGTTTTACACTATATAGTTAAAACAACACTACTACAGTGATTAATATGAAAACATACCTTCTTGTTTTTAATGAGGTCATACTTACCACCTTTTTTTCTATCAAGAAAAGAAACCTTTTTAAGCAGAAAATCAAGGTCAATCTATTAAACAAAGAAACCAAAGTCTAAACATAACCATCAGTTATGTCCATCTAGAAATAAGCCTTACCTGCTCTGAGAAAAATCGAAATCCTTTGTCTTCTCTAATACATTCATAAGTTTCACCAAGCACTGGGTTAAATGGCTTGCTTCCTGCTCTGAAGTACGTAGAGGCATAACCTGATGCTGCAAAAGCAGCTATGAGAACCTGTTGAAATGCAGACAAGAATATAAGAAAAAATAAGCAAAGATTCCTGTGAATGTACCATCACTGTAGGGTATCACACGTTTTCTGTGAACAGGAAGAGTGAGAGAGGACCCTGCACAGACCTCCACACAACAGATCCCTTTTTAATACAGACATAAGAAGTGCTACGCTAAATTTATTACCATGCGTTCATAAGGATCATCTGTTTCTGCAGCCTTGTCCAGGAGTTCACTGTATTCCAGCTCTTCACAGAGGTGTTGCAAGGTATTCAGAGGTTCATTTAGCTCAACTGGCATGGATACTTTGGAAAGATCTTTGCCAATGTTATTTCTCAAAATATTCCACAGATTGATGTTACTGGTGTCAGGACTTGGAGCAGGGAGACAAGTTCGCCGTCCGTTCCTGAATGCACCTCCTGTTAGCTCACCATTGAGAACTGAGAAGAGAAAAAAGTATTATCACAACAAAGCAGCACATTAAGAAAAAACAGATTTATTCCTTGAACCAAATTCACCACCAGAACAAGCAAGCAGCAGAGTTGGTCTTGTATAGAGAAGCAGTAAGTCTGGTACATGAACAAAACCAACATTATTTCCCAAAGTTCAAAACATAGCAATATACTTTGCCGAGAAATGTTGTCTGCAACACTGGTGTTGTCCTCTGATATATTATCACTCACATCGCTGATATAAGATTCATCATCAGAAGCCTAAAAAATAAAATATCAATTAAGTCAAATATATATAAAGCATACTGACAAATTAGACAAAAATAATTACTTGAAACACGAATACTCAAAGAAATCATCGGTACCCAATTAGATATATTTTAACTAAATCAACTAGATGTTTCAATCAGTCCATACCGCCAATTTGCTAACGGTGTCAAAACAAATGCTATGCTCTCCTTATGTTCTTGAACTGCTATTATGAAGCCAAATGCATGCATTAAATTTGCAAAAGGGTGACTTCAAATGAGATCGTGGATCAACCAAAAAATGACAATACAACACACTGGGGTTAGAGGTGAGAAGAGCCAGTCAGGCTCCTTATCTTTATACAGAATCCAACATTAAAATGTAGCTTGTATGTCAGCAAAAAAATACATAGACGTTGACCTATCATTTTGCAAAACAAGAACTACGTTAGCCTACATTAGCATTAAGACTACTTTTAAGATTTTTTTTTTTTAAATATATGAGCAGCCTGAGCTGTCAAACACTATAAATGACTTATTCTTTTACATTTATTAGACAAATTTAATTGCAAAAGAAAGGATTTTCCGTTTAAGAAGAAGTTTTATTGGAGTCTGATGGAGTGCATGCCATTCAGATCAGCTGAAGTGAGACAAAAACAGATTCCAGTTTGGGGGATTCAAAGGCTTCTACTGAAATCCAGAAAAACTGATATTGAGAAAAAAGTAATAGTTTATCATGAGCCCAAAATGGGATGAAATTGCTCATTTTAAAATTTGCTTTAGAAGGGCAGTGCAGTTGTACAGCTGATGAAAATAAACCACTTTTCTGCCAAATTTCCTGAAGAGTTTAGCACCCTTAGCACCTAATCATCCCCTTGACACAAGCAACAAAAAAAGTATAGAAGACTTTTGCACACTTTACATTCTAGATATTTAAACTCTTTATCAAAAGGGAAAACTCTGGATTTTCCATATTCTGGAAGGACTGAGAATGTTCCCGTTTTGTTTATTTTTGAAATTATACTTTTACTCTCAACTGCTTTCAGCTTTGAATGTGTTTCTTCCCTATCCTGTTTCTCTCAACATTGCTTCACATTGCTTACTTCTAATGCCACAGCCTCCTCTCTGTGCTATGAGAGCAAGTTATGGCTGAGGCTGAAATCAAAACTAAAGCTGCCAGCTTCAGGTAGACACCCTGAGGTCTTTGTCTGACATATGCCTGACAACAGGCAACAGCACTCTCCATTTAACATAAAAGAATTCACCACTGTAATTGTTTCCCATTATAAGGCAGCACCTCTAGACAAACCCATCCCTTTGGCAAGCTCATTTTCTGCATGAAGCTGCTATGGTCACAAGCCAGTTGAACTGGCAATTTGTAACATGAAACTGGATTTTCAGGACAAAAAAAAATGCCATTTGTTCCTAAAAAATCCACACTGGACAGTGACAATTTAGAAACAGGATGTTCTCCACTGTCTTAACTATGGCTTGCTTTTAGTTTGCATGGTTAGGAAAATAAACTTTGAGAAACTCTAAACTCGTGAAATTTTGACAAAGCTCATCAGCTAGCAAGTTAAAGAGATCATTGCTCTTAATGAAGGTGGAAGCAAACTCTAACAGTCTGCTCTGCAGACAATCATTTTATTTAGAATCATGCTAGTTTCTGATTGAGTTTAGCAGTTTTTTAAACAGCTCTCTTAGAATTAATTATAACGAATCACAAATGATTTTCCAAAACTCACAAGGAGAAAACAGGTAAGTATGAACAACAAAAAAGACAAATTGGTAATCTCCGCTTGTCTGATGCACAACTCGAATAGGATGCTGAAATGGCGACCCACAATATACCGGGGTCATTTACAAGATAAATTGCATGGGAAAGGTGAGGACAGGCACGTGACACAGGGCCCCAAAAGTATCCAACTGTTTCACTTTCAAGCTTCAATAAGGCAATTTTTTTATGCTCGTCTACTTCTCTGATTACAGAGAATAACCTTATATGTATGATAGAAGACTTTTTCTTTTCTTTGTTTTTAATTAATATTTTAAAATCAAAATCTGTATAGACAGACCTATTTGGTCCTGTCTGTCATCCATATCTGAAACTGCCATAGTCTATCAAGGACACATGTACTGAACACACATTAATTATACAACTTTCAGCTCGGTTTTATACTTCAGGAAACCTCTGCAGCCCATTGCAAGTGAGTCTCATGTGAATTTATCTACATCTTATGCGTTTTGCCACCTTTTTACTCTAAGCAGAATTTAAAATAATCATCCACTAGAGGCAGCAATAACTGAATCCATCTGACAGCTAAGCTGCAGCATGCCATCATAGCCTACCTCATTTTCTGATGAGCTGGCAGACAGAAGCACCTCCTGTGCATCAAAGAACTCTGACACTGATTCAGACATAGAGAGTCTGCTCTCATTAGAAACTTGCTGGGACAATGGCAAACTGACATGAATTTGTTCACCTGTCTGCAAATAAAGCACAGAAAAATAAAAGTATTATTTACAATAATAATAAAGAAATATGTATAAAAGGGGTAAATCATCTGAATATTTTTCTATGTCAAATACAATAAAGACAGTGTTTTAGCAGGATTTTTTTGTGTACCAAATATGTGAAACTCAGACAAGTACAAAATGAATTGCAATCTGAGCAGTGACATACATGTCTTCATTTGAGGCCTGCTCAGCATCAACTGCTAAACTTTAGTGGCATGAATAATCACAGAGCTATTTCTGTATCCAGAGGAATGATTCTGTGGACAATAACCGGATTGTGTCAGACAAGTTCACAAAATTCAGATGAAAAAGACACCTGATGGTAACAACTAATATTATTGGGACCTAGCCTTGATACAACCAAAACTCAGAAAAACCAGGAAGTTATAAATTTAGCAATTTAATAATGTTTGAAAAGTTTGAATATTCAAGAGGATGGCTATAATAAACATTTATTTGCCTTTATTCCATATTTGTATTCCAAATCTCATCTGAATTAATCAATTCTGACTTGTTACTACTAGTGGGAATGTACTCTTTATGGCTTATTATAAAGAGAATTTAACAGCAAAGGTAAGAATTCCCAAACTGTGCCATGTGTATATGAATATGGGGGCAAACTAATTTAAATAGCTTGACGTATCTTCCTCTTCTTGCTATTTCAATAAGTTACACAACAAGCTTTAAGAAGGGAGGGAAAAAAAATTAAGATTCTCTCCCTGTACCGTTCCACCAAAGTAGCTGCTGCTGTGGAAGTAAACAGGCTTCAGACTTAATCCCCCAATTTATACAGCATAATGCTTCAGGGATAATACAGACAAAACTACTGAAGCCCTTTTAAACACCATTACTCTTCAGATGGGAATGCCACTCCCATTCATCTTACTACAGAAGACCTGCAAGTGATTTTGTTGACATCTTAATCTTGTTTCTATATAGTTGCTTCAAAATGCACTAACAATAAAAAAATCACAAACAAGCCAAGAGGTCAAAAATCTTTCATTTTTCCCTGGGGCTTTCACTTGGGCTTATGGATGGGTTTCAATTTTTGATGAATTATAATGGAAACAGAAGCTCATTTCAGTATTATCTTTACAGAAGTGATTAAAATTTTATTTTTTTTTTTGTGCAAGCTGCAGGGACTTGGAAAAATACACATGCCCCTACCTGAAAAGGATGCTTGCTCATGCATATATCTACAAACTGAAACATTATATTTATAAAGCAATCAAGAGAGGTGAGAGGGAGACCTGGGATCCTCTGAAATACTCCTTCTGTCAGATAAATTTGTACCAAGGTAACTATGAATATAATGAAAGGAAACAGCTAACCAACAAAAAATACAAAATGGAAGAGATGGTCATTGCTCAGATCCTCATTGCCAGATGATCTGAACGCACGTTGCTGTGCTGTGGCACTGCATCACCTCTATCTTCTGTTACCAGTGTCCAACATCTGGGCTTTTGGAAAAATTGTATGGACATTTTCAAAAATCAAATAAACAAAAGTAACCAGAAGGATTTTCACCTGCCTTTCTTGTTGGAAAAAATAATTAGGAGACAACATCATGTTAATTGAAACAGTGTATGCATAGAAAATAATGAGTGGAAATGACAAATGGAAAGTATTTTGGTAAAGTGCAAGCAGAATGGTTGTCAAAATGACAGTATTAATTGCAACATATAACTCACAAATTCAGATCTGTCCTTCTTGTGAGGGAGACTGATTTGTAATTAATATAAACGTTTGGTAATCTGTTGACTCAAGAAAGCAAAACAAGATAGACCATATGTTGCAAACATGCCATTAATATAGTGCTTGGTTCATAGACTGAACTGTTTGAATGCTACTCAAGAAACTGAACATCAAGCAAGCCCTTAAGCATTTGCAGGATCAGGCTATTAAATGCTACACTGTTCTGTTGATCTGGCAAGAAACTAAGATACAGAAGTGGTTACCTACTGTGTGTTATTGTGTGCTACATTCAAATACAGTAAAACCTCACTAATTCCCACACTCAACAATTAATATTTCAAAGTTGCAGTCCTTCCCTATTTCTCCGCAGAGATCAGAGTTATTTTGTTAGCTCTGACATACACAAAAGACAGAAGTTTAATTTTATATAGAAAAAATATGATCTGAAAATTTCTATAAAAATCTACTTTCTGATCTTTAAGATTTGATAATTTGCCAGGTGTGTTTCAGCTATTAGTGAGAATTAGCAAGGTTTGATTGCTTTGATTGTACTCTAAATCCATTAAAGGCTGAAATCTTACCTCATCAGGACTAGGGATAATATTTACACTGACAACCTGATCACAAATAACAGATTCTGAATGTATTCTGTTCAAGCGACTCCTTAGTTCAGCATTCTGGTTGAGAGCCTTAAAATAAAAATTGCACATTTCATTTAAAATTAAAAAGCAAGTGTTAAACAGGAAAAAAAAAGAAAAAAAAGAAAAAAAAAAAAAAAGCTTATTCTCAGAAATTTCCTAAGAAATCACAGAATTTCCTTTCTTCCATTTATAGATAAATACCCATTCTGAGATCCTCTCTAACATGACTTAACCTTTTGGTTGGCTTGCTTTCAGTAATCTTCCAGGGTCAGGGGGAACGGATATTCTCCCACAGTATTACAGTTGCATTCTACCTTGATTCTTCAGATAGCTCCTTGGCAGCTATACATTTGTGTACATTACAGAAATGGAGAGTGAATGCATCAAGAAAGAATGAAACTGCAAAACAGCTAACAGGAACCACCTGAAAAATTCTTCATTTACAACTCTGCAGCGCTTTCTGAATGAAGGCCATCAATGCTAAGAGCCCACAAAAGGAAATGGCTTGCTTTCCAGTGGGTAAAAAAAATAATAATAAAAAACATAACCTCTAGCATCACTAGGTGCCTGTCTATTGAGATCAAACTGATAAATTTGAACTTATGTGCTCAATTCAAACTACTGATCCATTTGGTATCTGCTATTTTTTCTCCTTTGTTAAAGCCCAAGCTAGATTATAAATTTGGGTGCACATACACATCACCTGATGTCTAGAAGCATCTGTTTGTTGAAATCCAGACAAATACAATGTGTTACCCAAGAACATGAACTGACTTAAACCTAATATACCCTCAGTGCTAGGGATCATAGAAGCAAACAGCAGACAGACAAACTGATTTAGTGGATAATGTCTTTTATAATACAGTAATAATCTGCTTCTCCCTCCCCCAAGAGCAAATGCTGAAATAGATCCCATGATTGCACTGAAACAAAGTAGGACCAAAGCAAAATAGGTTAGCTTAAACTGTCTCTGAAAACAGTTTAAATTATGCCATTTTGCTTTGTTCTGAAATGGCCTGGGTACATTCATAGCTGTCATCTACCAAGTGAGCAGATACAACAGCTGGGCTGTAGCTTCTTAAACTTCTCAAATTTGGTCACGAGACTGGTCAAACCTATCTGTTTGACTGTGCCAAATTTCCACTTATTCACCATTGAGACAATGAAATATGCTTGAAAATTATGTTTAAACTAACACTGGAGGCCAGGAACTATAAGAACTATTTCATACAAATTACTAGTGAGTCTCGACAGGTCCTGGTTAAATTCTTATCAATAACCAGAAATGGTTACCCTCATCTTAGCCTTAACCTTTATTACAATATACAGCAATCAATCTGCATAATGTGTTACGCATCTTTGTCTACAGAAACATTATGCATCAATTTTAATCTCACAGCAATAAAAAAAATAACCACGGTAACAATAATAGTGTTCGAAATTTTCTTCACGTTTAGATGAAGTTTTGTTTGCCTTTAAATCTCTGCTTTCATTTCTTGCAGATGCAAAGTTCCAAAGAAATCCACTTTTTATAGTAACATCTTTCACTTCTCCTTGTCTATGAAATCAAATGTTCAAGTTATTTTGCAACCCAAAGATACATCTCATGGAATGGTGTAGGGTAAGAGTTCACCAGAGCACTTACTGTTGCTTCATCTGTTCTTCCCAACTAAAGCCAATGACAATTTTCCTTTTGGCTTAAGTGGGAGAGACACCAGCCAGTAACAACTTAGTATCTGAAAATCCGATTTATTCCTGATTATTCTGTAATCATGTAATAACCCATGATTCCTTTTGCAGTTGGAGACATGGACATACAAAACAAATCAGAAAATATACATATAAAACTTAATTAAGAAAATGAGACTATCTCCTTGACTGTGGTGGAAATAGCTCCAATAAAAACATATATCATTTGCATAAAAATCTTTGATAGCCTTATTTTACCTTGGAAAACAATAATAAATGCATGCTTACACAAGCAAACGATATTCTCCACATGCACTGAAGTTAGGCCTATGTTCTCATGTCCATAACAGAACATAGGCCATAGTTCTGGTTAAGAATCTGGCCATTTGATTGGCTCCCTCTACCTCAGGGAATGGCCAAAATACAAAAGAAATAGTGCATTTGGCAAATTAGATGTGCCTGGAATCAAATCAAGAACATACCTGAGAGAGGGACTGTCTGAGGTGTGCTATTTGAGCATTGTGACCTGTAAGATCCTGTTCTGAAACAATCTGCTTAAGCTTCTCCTTCTCTATAGCTATGCTGTTAAAGGCAGACTTCAAAAGAGAATGCACTAAGGAAAAATGGAAAAAAAAAAAAAAGAAAACAAGTGTTGTCTCAGCTATGGATCTGCACATTTACATTTACTAAAATATTTCAGTAATAAAGACATAGAGTGAGATTTCCATCCCACAGTTACATAAATTTGTAACAAAGATTTGAACTTCAAGTAATCTGTACCCAAATTAAATACAAACACTTATAGCTTACAGGTTGTAATGTGCATACAATATGTTCACATATGTCATCTGAGCATATTCTTGATGCTGAGCATATGGAAAATCGTATATTTAGAAAACCTGTGTCCAATGTTGTCTTTTTTTCTTTTTTTTTTTTTTAGAGTAATAAAATGTAAAGTTCTCATAAAACTTAATATTGCACTGATAACAAAGATTACTTGGGCTTTAAACAGATTTTTGATAATTTTAAAGAAATTAGTGTCACATTTTTCCTGTGTTTGTTATGTAACAGATTGCAAACTGACAACAAATACTTTTAAAAATAGCATTTTGCAGTATGCAGGACCATTCTTTTATTAGCAATTCAATGACATTTCTAAAGTACATTCTAATAGTAAACACTACTTTTATTGTTTCCATTGATGTAGAGAACATCTCACAAAAAACTTGTGACAAAAACACCCTGCAAGAGATATATGTAGTAGTGGCTTTTTGATTCATCTTTTGGAAGAAGTAAAACAAAATGTTTGGAAATTCAATCATGTATTTACAAGGTGCAAAAAGAAATTTGGAAGTTTTCTCAAAACAAAAAACAACAACAAAAAAAAAACCTTATCAGACAGACTTTACCTATCTCCATATTCACAACATCCATGGAAAATATATTAAGGACAACACATGTCATCCTTATGTAAGCCACGTGTCCAGCTAAAAATTCTCATACAGTATCATCTAATACAGATGAATGTCTTGGTCATAGCTAAGTGAAGGAAATAAGAAAACACAACAGAGAAGCATAGTGAAGGAAAGGCTTGACATTTCCAGTTACCTTTTTGAGCCATCAGGCAGAATTCTTCTTGAAGCTTCATGTACTCAGTGGAGCACTCCAGAGGGTCTGTTACATGGCTTGGGGGAGTCTGAAACTCAATGTCTGCACAAAGGTTGGGATTGGAGGAATGCAGCCGAACAGGTGACATTGTAGCACTGAAAGGGACCTACAGAGAGAAACAGTAAATAAATATTGTTTAAGGTGCAACCAACCATTTGATTTTGTTGAAGCAAAACAAATTCCTTCTGAAAACAAAATACATGATTCACAATGTGAAGAACATAGTAAGAAAAAACATTTAACTTTTTACTGTCCAAAATCTCAGTACAGTTGATGTAGAATACCTTGTACTTCTGGAAAATTTTCACTGAAACAGGCAAAAGAAAGCCTAAATACAGAACTAACTGCTAACAGTGGAGCATTTAAATTCTAACATTTTCAAAAATGGACCATGCTTTTAAAAAGATTGGAAAGTTGAACCACCAAACATGCTGTTTTATATTTTGGCAGAGTTCTTATCGTATGAATCTGTCTTTACAATACCAACATCTGAAGTATGCAAGTTCCTCCACAGATCTATAAATAGGATACAATATTCTCAAATATGTCATTGACGTTTTTGAAAACTACTGGTTTCAAAACCAGGTACACCTTGAGTTGAAACCCACTGTACTGGTAACTACGAACAGGGAAAAAGCATGTAGTCTTTCTATATTCTTTCTACTGAAACAAACAAAAAATAAATCAAAACTCCATCTGACTTTCATTTAAAGTATATAAGCCATAAATTAATGCAAAGAGATGCAGTTTAGTAAAACGCAGCAAATATTTTAGATTATAATTTCCACTTCTCTTTTTCCTTTTACACTTTTTAAGTACATATATATGCATGCCTACCTTATTTATAAGTTACATATATAAATGTATTATATGTACTGAACAGTTACCTATATGCTCCATATGCAGAGTATGGATACTGCTGTTACATATGTGATGTGTGTATGAGAGTATATGTTGTATTTTATTTTAATTTTACATACATTTACATACATTGGTATAAAAAACAGGCCAAGTACCTAATTTTCAAGTCTAAATGCAAAGGGAAGGCATGCAGAACTACATTTTGTTACTTCAACATTAAACACTTTTAACCACATTCAACACATTCAATCTAATTTATTTTATGATATTCATCAAATGTATAAATAAAGAATTTCCACACTGCAGCCCAATGTAATCATTTAAATATGAAAAATGGGGACAAAAAATAAAATGTGTTATCTGAGGCATGGTAAAAGCGGCATATAATATAAAAAGTCATATTACTAAGATTTATTTATTTATTTATTTATTTATTATGAACAGATAAGTTATATACTGCCATCACTATTTGAAATCGGTACCTTGTTATTTGATTAGATCAGAGAATGGTTCTATAAATCCCTTCCCATAATATTTGCCATCAACATATGTTTTAGGTTTCTTATTCTCTGATGAAACTCTCAAAATTCTATTGTACCTAGTCATCGTATCCCCCTTCAACCTGGAGCACTTTCTGCAAAACACCACTCTGCACCCTGCTCTTCAACTTCCAGGTACGTATAGCACAAACTAATGGCCCTATGACACCTATCCAGTGTAAACTTTATCCTCTTCTCTCATGTGTTTTGATTTCTAACTGCACCAACAAAGTAGGTATTTTTCATTGGACCTAATTTTTGACTCATATCAAGAAGTCTTTATTAACAAGGGATGTAGAATAAATTCCTTCCATGCATGCTGGACATTTGTCCCTTTATCTTCTTTGCCAGTACCAGACTGCCTCTCTCTAAAGCCAATCAAACTCCCTTATATTTTTTACACAGCTTAATTTTAAGTTTCCTTTACAAAACCTTTTCTTTTCTTACACAAGAGTATACATTTCCAGAACTTTCTGCCTGGGCACACTGCAAAGGTCTAGTTGCTCCAGGCGGCTCTAGGACAGCTGAGTAGGTGGCTACAGCATAGCACTGTGTGTGGGGAACATGTCCCCAGTCCTCAAACCCATCCTGAAGGCAGGAAAGAAAGCTGCCCTGTTATAGCACAGGAGCTCGAGGGAGCCCCGCAGCTCCACGTGCCCATGGTGACAGGGCAGGCTGCCCCAGCCCCACGCAGACTGGAAGATCTGTGGCCCTGCTGCCTGCACATGGGGGTTTCTTTAGACACTTCTTGATGAACCTGGCTGAAGAGACCTGCTCTAGAGTCATCACTTCTGCCTTGTACCTCAGCTGGCCAGGCCAAAAAGCAATGTTCCTGCAATGACGTTTGTGGAAAAAAGAATATGTTCTACAAATACTGTCACACTGTTCACAAGAAATGTACGTTTACATGACAGAGACAAGTAGCTGCTTTGCTGATCACTTTAGATACAAGAAACAAAAATTCTTAACTGTTGACTGATATAAACTCTCCTCATCTGCATCTTTCAGGAGAGTTTCCAAGTTACTTTTCACAACTGATGAAAAACATCAACACTGTACAAACTCCTTCCCTTGAACAGTCTAAGAAACACTGCCACATACTCTCTTCACTCTTTTCCTTTCACTGTCGTGCTTTCTCTTACGGTAACTTCATACTGCCTTGAGTACTTGTTTAATTCTTTTTCTATTTTTAAAATATTTAACTCCTTGACACATCCCTCTATTTTTTTCCTCCTCACTCTTCTAGACATAACCACAGGTGTACCTTGTCCTGACTTTCTGCTTTATTCCAGAGGCTGAAATACCCACTCATCCATCAGCCTCTTCAGAATTAGATATCCATGTAGGAACAGACTGTTCCTGGTAGTGTGGTACAGGAAACAGTGGTACAGGAGTCATTTTGGTGCCTCCAGCTTTCCTCCCTCCTGCACTTTTTCCAGCTCTTCCAAGACCTCCCTCCTCAGCTCCTCATGTCAGCAGCAGGTGACAACTGGACATCTACCACCCCTTTTCAATGTTGGCTGCCTTGCAGTCCAGGACCAGCTCAAGTATTTGGTCCACTTGAGCACTCCTTGGCACAGCCCATTTCCAGGCTGTTTAGCTCCTACTGGACTTTCTGGTCGAGCCTCCCATTGACACTGTTCAGCCATGAAAACTGAGATGGGGGTAGATACCACTGCTAGGTGGGCAGACTGATGAGGTTGGACTACCAATCAATTATTGACTGATATGCTGCATCAACACCCGGCATCAACTGATTACAGGATATTAAATTTAGATGAGTTAATTTGGGAACTGGAGTAGCAGTGACTTCTCTCATGTTTTTTATGAGGACCTAAGAGTAAATGAGGTTTGTGGTTCGGGCAGCCGGGCTTAAGCAGAAGCTGTGTCTGATCTAGTGGATTTTAGCTATGGGCTAGAGCTGCAGACCCTAGAAAACTTTAGCTTGATGTTCACTGCTTGATCTCAGCAAGGGTTTGTGTTTAAAGCTCAGTTTATTCTTTAGTTACACAGAGCTCTTTTTCTTATCTGTTTTTGTCTTCCCTATCTAGCTGTTGCACTAATCAGCTAAGGGACTAGCCTAATGTCTGTATTGTGCATTCCAAATAATTGCTTTCCTGACAAGGCAGCAGCTGAAGATATACTTACGATGCTAATTTGATTTCACATATAGCACCTCCCCTCCCAGTTAGCAGCCCCCACATTGATTTCAGAGCTCCAAATTTTGTTTCAAAGACTTGGAGACTTAGCAAAATGAAATACACTAGTGGTAGTAATATGACTTTTTGGGATAATGGAATGTAAACAGAAAGTGTCTTAAATGGAAATGCTAACCTTGTATTACTAAAAAAAAAAAAAAAAATCTAGAAATTTCATGATTTCATGTTTGTAGCAAATCTCCTTGGTTCTGCTGTCTTGCTATGGACTGTCACAGGAATCTTTTAGAGAATTTGATCATTTCTTTCCATTTTGAATAATAAAGAGAGAGTATATCAAAGCTATGTTCAAATAGTGCAGGGCCTGAGTCTAATCACCATCTGCACTTGCCTAAAGGAGGAGGGACATGTACCACGAAAACAAGCTCAGACCCACATCTGTGAAATTCAGTTGTGTCAGGCCTGACCACTTCTAAGTGATGCAGCTGAGAGTGGGTAGTATGGACACCTCCATAAAGCGTAAGAAACATCTTTATAAGCTTATTACACATTCAAGTTGCACAGCTTCCCATCTTTAGAGCTATCCCTTGATTTTTAAATCCACTCACTGTTGTAGCCACTGCAGCTGCTAGTCTCTGCCGGCGTCGTGTTGTGCTGAACTGGCCCTTCGGTGCCGGCCCTTCCTGACAGTGAATGCGAGGAGAGAAGGAAGTAGAGAAAGAGAAGGGAAGGGGTGATGGGACACAGGAAGATGAAAGGTGATCAGAAAAGGGAAAGTCTTTAAGTGGACTTCAATTTTGTTAACTCGTATGGCCTACACATTCTGAGAACATAAAGCATGTTCTCACCTGTGTATGCCAGAGACTTACATAGCTAGGCACTTCGCTAAAATTATCTCCATAAGTTGTGGACTGCAGTGCACTCACTAAGACTACAATAAATAAATAAATAAATAAAATGAAATAAAAGTTAGCTCTGCATTTCAGAGCTGTAAGACAATTATGGAATAAGAAAACAAAAAGGATGCTATGGCATGGCAGAAAACACAAAACCAAAACTCCTTAGGGTCACTTGACCATCTAGAAAATGAATTCTGGAAGAGATCACTTTGCATTCGTGGAAGTGCATGAACTGCGTTTACTGGAGATGCATGCATCTCAATGGTAAAACTTGTTGGGGTGTGTGTTATAGGGAGCTTGCTTATGTAAACATTCCTGTGCACAGCTCTAGAATTTCTGTGTCCATCCCTGGGCTTATTTGTTCATTTTTCCCACACACCATTCTTTGAGTTCCATAGGATCAGATTTCTCCTATACATTACTAAAGGCAAGGCTTCCAAAGCAATGCAAAATCTCAGATAAAGCAATGCAAACAAAAACTAAGTATTCTAACAACTACTTCCTTTTCTGCATGCCTAACATGTATCCTCTTCCTGCCTAATTTCACTTGTATTTTACTTTTAAGAAAATTCATCTTGCTACATCAAAGTCAAGTACATGGTACATCAAGTCTGCCTAATGAAGAAGAGCTCCACACGTATCATAAAGCCCTTCTACTTTATGTCTGATCAAAATGACACTATTTTGAAGTAATTTAAAGAATTTGGAAGACAAGAAAAGCCACCTTTCTGCTTATAGAAAACAAATTTTAATTCCTTTACATTCTTCTTCCCCTATATCTTTATCTACAGCCACTTCAGTATTTTTAAATCTATATACATTTTTACTTTTTTTTTCTGAAAGCTACATGGGCACCATGGAAATAAAATAACTGGACACATGGACATCATCCTGAAGAACAGAATATTGTAGTCCAATTATTAGCTGAAGTCTCCATACCCTCCACCCTCTGGTAGATGCTACTGGCAATGCTACATACTGTGGAAGGTTTTTCTGATGATGGCAGTAAGAGAAGCCTTGTTTTGCACCTTTTTTGTAAAACTGTTATATTAAAAAACATGTATAAAACCTATAAAACAGACAGTACCAACTTCATTAAAGTAGATACTGCATCATATGCAGAATACAAAGCTCTCTGCCCTACAGAAGTATGTCTGTCCTCTGAATAAGAATTTAGAAGAATGTTACAGTTTAATAGGGACATATATGAATTTATACATACATGTACAGATTATATACATACATGCACAAATACATATATGAAGCACTCAAAATCTGCAAGATGTGGAATGCAAGTATACTTTACTAAATTGGAACAACGAGCTCTGCAGAACCACTATCCCCAAACACAATATAACGTGACATAAAAATCTGAGTTACGATTAGTAACATTTATGTAAGTACTTATTTAAGGGAAAAGGTAGCAACCCAGTCTTTGGGTCTGGTTGTTCACGAGCTGAAAGCCTCAGTAGAGCAAGCTGACTTTTCAGGTCACTCTGTGCTAAATAGTTTTGTTAAACAAATTCTCCCTCCACCCCCTTTAAATCAGTCTTGGAACTTTACATCTTAGAGCACTGAAGGAAATCAAATCAATGATAGTTCATTTTGATCAGTAGTACTGTTCAGTAGTATTTTATTTTTTACTTCCTTTGAAGATCTTTAGAATGCCATGAGAATGACAAATTAGTCTTTTACCCAAAGAAAAAAAAATGTCAGTTTTTGTACAAAAACTTTGTACAAAAGTACAAAGTTTTACATTTTTTACAGTACAAATTTTACATTTGTAAAATGAATGAATACAGATCAACTAACCTGTTGTTGCAGACTATTTTCTTAATACATTTTTAAAAAGACTCTTTAAAAACAAAATAAGCCTCCTTTATGTAAGCAATCCTTCTTCAGAGAAGCAGTCCAAGTACTTTTTCTTTTGAATTTAAGACTGTAATTTAAGCTGTTTATTCAGAAATACTTAACCCCAAATCTTATAAAAGTATACACGTATGTTATGGTCAATGCTTTTTTACTTGGGGAAGCAAACCCACTTTTGTCAAGGGGATTAACTGTGTGAGCAAAGTTAAACGTATACAGAACTGGTATACCTAAATGGTAAATATGTACTTGTAAAAAAAATAAAATAAAGTAGTCAAACTTGTGTAAGTTGTTTAAGTACAAAGTGTTTAAAATATACTTTTTTTATACACCTACCACTCATATTCTAGAAACGTGTTAGCAGGAATACAAAAGCTATCTTACTAACTCATTATGAATACAATACAGAACCTCACTGGGAGAATTCTCTTCTTCCATCTTATGTAGTGGACACAGAGCTAGAAAAAAAATACAGCTTTGTTCCCCATTATTTGTGAACAAGTCAGCTATTTACAGAGCTCCCTAATTTTCAGGCTCCCTGGAAGGACGTTTCTCAACGTCATACTGCCAAAGGCTCTTTTGATGGTAGTTAACAATCATTCTAAAATACACTGGTGTGAGTATTTCAAATAGAAATAATAGTACAAATAATAGTACAACTAGCTAGAAGTTAGAATATTAGTATTAGCATTATCCCATAAAACTAGTAAGATGTATGGAGGAATGGGGAAAGGAAAAGGATAACAAAAACTTTTCTGGTATCAAATCTGTCCACCACTTATTAGCAAATTATGTGTAGCTTCCATGAAGAAAGTATTACAAATTAGACAAAGTGCTTCTAAATAGTGGATTTCCTTATAAATAGTTTATAAAGAATTGGCATAGTCTTGAAAAAATTTACCTATAAAGAAGGCCATTGAATCTAGAAGGAATAGCTAAAAGAAGAACAAAATGGGACTGCAAGCTTAAAAAACCCTAGGCATGTGAAGGCAGTAGAATAGCAACATGAGCAAATTATGAAAAACACAACCAGTCAGAGTGAGGCCATCTTGCACAGATCACAGCTTTAGACATTTCCTGGGACAGGACAGTCCTTGGAAGAAATGTATTTGAGTTCATAAAGCTAGTTAAGATACCAGAGCAGCCAAAAAGGAGTAAACATCCTTCAACTTGCATACAATTTAGAATCATTTTATTTTTTCTGTTTCCCTGCAGATTAATTTGTAAATCAGTCATCAATAATTTAACGCTTTGCTCTAATAAAATAAGCTTTATATTTCCACCATTAAACTTGCCAGAAGTTAATGCCTGCCAGTAGCTAACTTTGTTGTTAAGCAGATTTCTTTCTCTCCCCAGCAGTGACAAACCCAAGCAGAGCAGTCCATGCACACAAACTCTCTCAGGGAAATCTGCAAAGTGACCATACTTGAGATATTCAGGAGCACAAGACCTGTGAAGCCACCAACAGCAGTTTGAGAGTCGGGTACCAAAAGGACAGTCTCCCACAGAAAGCCCAAGATGGTGTCACTTTGCAAGGTGCAGGCAACACAAGAATGACTTGCAATTCCTCATGGACCACACTAGATGATCATACATTGACTGCTTTCATAATTTTTTCATCTTTTATTATTATTATTATATTTATTTTTTTGTGGAGAGGAATTTCTCCAAGACCACTGTGGTATGAACGAAGAACATGCAGTATTGACTTTCTTTTCACAGACACCAAGTACTTGCATCCATTTTCCTCGTATTTATTAGTAGCCTATAATATTCAGCAGCAGGAAAACACAGTGATCCTTCAAATGCTGGGGATAGGGTATGACATCAATCACCAAAACTCCTTCTTTACAAAATGAAGCTTTACAAACCTAACAAATAAAGCCTTTTAAGCCTAACAGATACTTTATTGTACAACCTGTTATCATTTATCTAGTATAACTGTTAGAAGAAAAGTCACCTAAAACAGCTGCAATCAGAAAGCTGGCGCAACTACAATTTCTTCTTTCCTTAAGATTGTCAGTCTTAAATGAGCCACAGAGTACTCTATATTGTGCCTCTGAGTCACAGAAAAGTCCTTATTGTGTCTCTAGGGAACATATTAAAGGCTTTCAAAGTTTGCATGAATTTCAAGGAATTTAAATGGATTAGAAGTTGCTGACATTTATTTATTCTGCAACAGACAGCACTGTGGTGATTGCTCCTGAAGTCAGTTGACTATAGTCTTCATTAAAACTTGCTGAGTTATGAAAAAAATAAATATATTTTTTGGATTAGACTTCAAAACACACACTGACTTCTGACAAAACACAGTAAGACATCCTGGATCGAGCAGTGATCTAAGCTTCGTATGCTTATTTTTGTGCTTTTAGTTTTAATCTCTCAGGCGGTAAGGATGGGAAAAATTCTTTTTTCTTCATGAAATTTATTTAGTTTATTCAATTTGTTCCCATAGCAGCCTTTTCTTTAAGACAGAGCTTTTGAGAATACTTCTAATTGGTAACATTCCTAGTATAGGTCTTAACAAAGACAACTGGCATGTTTAGTATTTCACTCATGTTTTCTACTTTTAGCTTGATGTCACCTGTTCAACTGCCCTTCTTGGCAAGTTTAAGATGAAACATCAGTATCCCCGTGTGCTGCATGCATATTGCTTTTTTTGCACCTTAATTGACTAGTGTTCAGCTTCTCCTCCTCTCCCTAGATGGCAATGTTTTCATATGAATGAAAGTAAAATCAATACATTTTTCACTATCTTATCTAGGTTTTAAGCAACCAACTGAGATTTAATTTACATCATCAGAACCATAAAGGACAGTACATTGACTTCCTACTTTCAGTTAATATAACATTTCATGCTTAAAAATTAATCTAAAAGTACAGTGAAAAAGAAAGCATTGTGCATTCAGTACCTGAAGTTGAATTTTTGCATCTTTGCTGACACTTTTTGTTCTCCACCGTCTTGTGACCCGCTTGTCTTTCTTTGAAATATCTACACAGTTAGCCTACATTACACAAATAGTTAAAAGCGACAAAGTACTATTACGTTGACACAAGCAACACAGACAAGTACACCAAGTTAGTAAAGAACTGTAGAGTTAGACATTGACAAATTAGAAAGGAAGGAAAAGAATGCTGCTGCCAGGGCCCGCAACTATGGTAGCGACCAGGTGTAGCTACCCATACACTTCTATAAACAAATGGTACTTATTAAATGGTAAATAAGTATTTAACTTATTTAGCAAAACTATTGGTATACCTTCTTCATAGTGCACAATATTTAGGACCAGATTTTGAAACCCTCATGTATTTCTATTCTGTTACTACTCCAAGCAATGCAGGGTTCACCTGTTCCTGAAACCAATGGTAAGCCTTGTTATCTCATTGGATATGAGATATGGATGACTTTCCAATGCAGCAACACCACTGGGAGATTTGTGTACTCAAGGGGACTGAGTGAAAAAAAGGAATAAAGTATTTAGGATTTAGGATCTGCTGTTGCTTTCTTGTGGTCAGTCACCCTGAACTGGGAAATGGTGCAACCCTCTTAGGACCTTTGTGACTATGCCCTTTTTCCTAGAACATGCAGTGTGCTTCATCTTTGAGGGTTTGGGTCTCCACTCCTTAAAAACTTAAAAACAGTTTCTTACTCAGTACAGTAACAATTCCTTAAATATAATTTCAATGCATACATCTATTTCTGTTGCAATAGTTCTTAGTTCTACTTTTGCAAATGACTTAATCATTTGATTCATCCTATTTAAATCAGATAACATCAAATTAATACACCTTATCTGTTTACACATTAAACACTTACATACAATTAAGATAAACATGCAATTCAGATAAACTTTTCATCCAAGAGTTCCTATGATTTCAGAAAATCATTCTAAGTTAATAAACAATGTATTTATTCTTCCCTTAACACAAAGAACAAATGTTTCAACATGATTACTTTTTCTCAAACATATTTACCTGCATGTCTGTGAAATTTGGTGCTGACTGAGTTCTCTGCAGTATTTCTAAATTTTGAAGAAGTTTACTGAGTTCCACAAGGTTTGACTGACAATGAGCAAGATCTAACATACATGAAACAAAAATACATTAGGTGCTTCAGTTCAGACGTATTTTTTTGCCATGATGTCCATCATTGGCATTGTATTGTATAAGAGTTAAATGCCCCAAACCCTACTAAGGTATCTAATAACCTTATTTTCAGAGATGTTGAGTGTTTTTTATATTTATTTGAGTCAGCAACAAGACAGAACCTCAAAAGTTGATTGCATTTTAACAATTATATCCATTAAGATAATATAGATTATCAAAATAAATTTAAAAAGCATCATCCCACCACATGCAAAGAGGGAATTTCCCACCACAAGCATCTAAGTACCTGAAGAGCTCCCTCATGTTCATGTAAAGATGAAACTTAACCACTTTCATTGACTGTATATTATTTTATATCAACAAGATGTTTTGCTGAAAGAATAAGGCACAAAAAAAGTAAAGACTAACCTTCTGCACATCTGTCCATCTCTTCCGAATCCTGCAACCAGGCTGCTACTTTACTCTGACCAGTAGTGCAAGTTGCAGGAAGACTGTTACTGCAAGGTATAGGAGACTGCCATGGGAAGTTATTTTGTTGTACCTAAGACATAATAAAATGCTTACACTTGCTGTTGCATGTCTTGCTCATCATCCTACTTTTGAATAAAGAAATAAAATAGGCATTGTGATTTCAGTGGTATCTGTGATTTGACTATATACTTCCCCAAGATGCAGGGGGTTCTGTAGAGCATAATGAAGAAACAAACTAAGCACAAACTCAGAAGCACACTGTGTTTGCTAACCACTGTGAAATGGTGTTAGACAGATTTAGACAGAAAAATAGATTTATTTCCAATGCCAAAGGCTAGAGCAAATTTTTCCGGAGATGTTGAATTCTTTGCAGGATCTCTATAGCAGCCTGTTTATGAAGGCTATGGTACAGATAAATTAGACAGTCTTTCAGCTGTGTGCTCTCAGCTTTTTGCTGGCCATTGGTTCCCCCAGCAGAAGGTCTTCACCATTGGCATTACCAGCAAAGCCCACTGAAACTGCCCTTAAGCAAGCCTAGAAGGCATGAGTTTCCAGAAGGACACAACATACCTTTCCATCTGATACATTAGCAGCTGGTGAAGACTCTGTAGTAGAGGCTGAAGGGAATATATGGAAGCTAGCATCTCTTGGAGATCTCACAATCTCATTCTGACGGTACAACCGGTGGTGGCGTAATTTTGAAACCCATGCATCAAATGAATCCTGGGACTTCACCTAGAAAGAAACTCACTGTCAAGAAAGTTTCAAAATATTACTCTTTCCCCCTATCTTTTACTGTTGTTGGTTTTTGTTTGTTTGTTTGTTTTCTAATTATTATTATTTATTTCCACTGCAGATGAAAAGAGAATAAACATTTGCACCATTTTTTACCTTCAGATGATAGATATGTTCTTCTGTGTCAAGATCTATTCTGCGAGCCTTCTTTTTGATGGACATAACTGATAAACCTACATCTATGCTCCCGTGTACTTTGCCTTTCTGTATCTGAAATCAAAAAGCAGGGTAAGAAATTAGCAGTATCATGCGCTTCACTACAGTTAACAGAAAAATATCTTGTGCTGATATGTTTTCCCATTTTAGGAATATTTTAATATAAAACCACATAAAAATTAAAACCTCAGTCAGACTAAGCACTTAGTGTTTTTATAGATGAGAAAAACATCTCACAAGTGTTTAGTGCAGTCCCAACTCCAAATGAAAAATGTGTTAGTTCACACCAGCACACAAATACAGGTAAGTGAGAAGCTGAGAAAATTAGACAGCTCTTAGCTCCCTGCTGTTACAGCTTGATGGTTATTGGTATTTAATCTAACTAATTTAATGCTACCTCCTATATCTCAAGTACATTGTATTACTTCTCTGTCCTATCCACATATCTCAGAATAATCAGCTCTCACTAACATTAAAATTGAAAAACCAAAACACATGGTCGGGCTAATCTCTCAAGCACCTTCACTGAATAAATTATTTTAAGAAATGTAGCTTGTATTTTCATAGAAGTGAGAAAAGCCAGAAACTTGGGGGATATAATTCAAGCAAAACCTCACACACTTTATATAGCTCTCTCTCTGAATCCATCAGCAACTTTCATGGGTGTGATGTCATAAGTATGCCTCGTATGAGAATGAGGTTTAATCACTCTGGCAGGTTGAATTTGAATACAAATTTTAAAATAGTCTGCAACTTTACTTACATCAATTGGTGACTTTGAATATTTTAACAGTCCGTTATCCAGGACAAAAAATCTCTGAAAGTGAAAAAAAAAAAAGAAAAAACACCTTATTTTATTTATGAGCCGATGCAATTTAAGATATGCACAATTATTTAACTGCTAGAGAAAATGATTACCCTGTAACAATTAAGAGTGTTTATGGGTTGGAAATAATATAAATATGGTAGTGAAAATTTTTAATTCTTGTTCTATTACAACAGTGATCTTTTAAGCAAGAAAAGCTAGATTCTCTGTTTCCAACAGTATGTTCTAGGTTTAACTTAAGAAACCTCAAAAAATAAGGTTGTTTGGTTTTTTGTTTGTTTGTTTTCCAGTCAATTCAATAATGTCTACAAGAAAGACACCATGGGCTGAAAGAGTTAAGTATTTTTCTTCATTTTCTGCCTGTTTTTCTTCCCAAATTATTATCCAAGACTCTGTAAGCCATCTGACATAGAAGGGAATGACAATGTTTTCCTGATGGGAGCCTATTAAATTGACAATATGAGGAGGGTCAGTACTTTTATGGCAGAAAATATCTCCTGAAGATGTTTCTGGAAATGATGTCAGTTGCACAACAGATGGTACCAATATCTCACACATTGAGAAAACAGTGCTTTGCTGGAGACATAACTTCTTGAATAAGATGTCAAAACAACAGGGTTGTGTTTTTTGCTTTTTACTAGGTATGGTCATTATGGACTTCAGAAAAACATGGTATTAATTTCTTATTCCTCTGCCTCTCTAGGTTCCACAGACCAATGACCTTTCCTCATATTCCATTTCAAAGCATACTGTACTTCAGAAAATGGTGAGCTAATCGGTAAGTTGTACACATTATATCTGATATGCTACTAAAGCACTTTGTGAACCATCAGAATACAACAGAAAGCATTCAGTAGACAGATGATGGTACAGCTTTGCTAGCAGGTTACTAGCATAACACACGCTAGTACTGTCTCTCAAATTCACTATGCTCTCAGCACAAAGTATTGTAACAGAAACTGCAGGATATCAAAGCAGTAGTTGAAAAAGAAAAACCTTATTAACGAGTCCACAGTTTCTAACCAGAAGTTCAGCATAAATACCTAAATGAAATATAAGGCAGAATGAATGGGGATGCTGAACTGTGAAGGTCTTGCTACATTAAACATTGTTTACTGGTAACTGGTATTTTCACTGGTAACTACTCTAAAGTCAGCATGAAAACAGGATCACCAGTAGTAAACTCCTTTACAGAAGTGTGAAAGTTAGACTCCCCTTGTTCTCTTTTTAAGTTCCTAAAACAGACATTTGTCTAAGAAACAACATAGTAACATAATGTATTATAAAAGAGTGGAAGCAGTGGGTTATCCCGTAAGTTCTTATTGTTTTTTGCTTGTTTGCTTTTAGTGTTTTGTTTTTAAATAAACTCTCCTTTTATGTTCTTTTGGTGTTTAAATATAACATTAGGCAGCATGGTCTGCAATGTTGAAGCCACAAAGCTGTGTATGCAAACTAATTCTTTACACAATCTGAAGAAAAAGTCATACACTGAAATCCTGGGCATTTGTTTTACAGCCATTCTATTTCCTCTAGACAAAACATCCCAACTCACAAAATTAAGTAATAATCCTTTGACTGTTTTATGAGACCTTTACCTTGTGCCAACCTTTTAAGGGCCATTTTCTCTTTTTCAGCATGAAGCCTTCATGTTTGTCTGGCTTCTGGACATTGGTCTGGCCAATTTTCAGACCCTCTATGATTTCCCAGCTGTCAGGTTCCTGGTGAAAAAGTATGAAGACACATTGCTTAATACTTGTGTGTACACATAATATAAAACTGCATTTATATGTAGCACAAATTCTCCAGTGCAAAACAAAGAGTATCTCTGCATTGTAAGAACTAAAAGGATTGGATAGATGTTACAAGTAGAGCATGGGAAAAATCTGTGTGTTAAAAATCTACCTTTACTCAGAGTACTCCTCAAAAAAATAATGGGATCGTGAAATAAGATGAGATGAGGTAGAAATCTTACTGCTAACTATATGTAGCGTGCACTTTGTGGTATTCCCTGCTCATAAAAATGTGTAACTTTTCTATCTTTAACGTACCATCTACATTGATTCTGGATACTCTGATTTTTCCTTAAAATCAGACAAACAAGCAGAAGAGGTTTGTTTGTTGTTGCTTTGAACATAGCCTAGCTCTTGTCATCAATGACATTTTGTGACACAGAGTTTCAGAGGCTAATTGCACCTTTAGGAATCTGTAAAAGGAAATTAATCTTTTTAAAATTTTCCTGTCGTTCCTTTTCACTGCATTAAGAGAATGCATAGGGAAGCTAGCTAATTTTCCCCCTAGAGAAAAGAATATGAACTGTATCATTTCAGACACAACCAGCTGTACTCCTTTCTGAGAGCCAATTAAAGCACATTGCCTGCACATACCACTTGTTATGCATGACGACTTGTATGACTTGAGCCTGACTTGTGATATACCATAATGAACAGATAAAGAACAATGTTTTTAAAGAGCAAAAAGAGCCATGCCTTTATTCACATTCTCTTGCTACTATTGCAATCAACAAAATTATAAGTATACTAGATAATTGTAAATTAGCATTTTCTCAACTGCCACAACTCCCAGTGATATTATTAAGTCATTGGGAGAGGAACAAGGTCATCCTGCATCAAACTTTTAAAGAAAAAATTTTCCTCCACTTTCTACAAACCTGTTCGAAGACAAGCACTGTCAGCCTTTCCTAACTTTCCAAGTTACACAGCCCTGATAACATGAACATTACCATTGTGGAAATACAATTTTAAAAGTAGCAACAAGCTATACATTTACAAACCTCAATAAGAAGTTGCTAATCTGACAAGGATGAAAAGCTCTATTCCAAACACTACGTATGCAAATTTTAATAAAAGTTTTTACTCAGTTTAACTTTCCCTGCATAACTGCAAACTGGAACTATCATGGTGCTTGTAAACACTGTGCTCAAGAACTATCTTTTTTTCACTGTGATTTGCTTGGACATTCTATTTCCATTACTGTAGAAGGAAGCACATATGCATTATTTTCTCCCTATGAAGAAGCACTTGGCTCTTGAGGGAGGAAATTAAACTATGAGTCCCCTGGGGCAAGCAGAGGATCTCTCTCCACTACTCTGCCAACTGACTCCTCACCATATTGATTTCTCCTTTAGAAGATCAGCTGCAGGCATAAGTCTTTTATCTACTAGATAACATCAGTATTGATTACTTCTCAACCAGAAATCACACAATCTCATACAGCTATTCATTTAAACAAAAGGCCAGATACAGGGGGACAAAATGAGCCATTATTCAGTGCAATACAGATACCTACCTTCTGCTGCACCAGTGCCACAAGCTGCTATAAAGCCACCCTGACAACTGTAACTGTGGCTCACCCCAGTCTAGGTTTGGTCTGAATGTGCCCTGTAAGAGGGAAATTATGCCATAGACCCTTCTGCTGCAAGAACAGCAAGAAGCAAGGGAAAAACAAGGTGATGGTGATGTGCTTGAAGGGCCTCCATCTGATGTTGGCTCATCCAACAGCAGGGCCAGGAAACACACATGTAGCTTACAGACACAGGTTCTGCTTATACCTCAGGTTCTGGCAATAAGGAAGCCACTACCATTTTTTTTCTGAACCTTGTCTTTTTGTATACAAAGCTTCTTTTCTTTTCAAACAAAACAGAACAAAACATTTCATTTTATCCAGTGGAACAGAATGTTTCATGTGGGATTTCCCAGTACTGTTTCAGAATTTGAACTTTTTTTTTTTCTTTCCTGCCAAGTATTCCATAACAGTATCCTCACATTTTCAGTAACAATCTTACTTTTTTATTTGAAGTATCTTAAAATGAAATCTTCTTTCTGAAGCATTAGACTTGTCTGGTATCAGCTATTCCAAAATTCAGGAATTCAGCCAGGAGGACATTGACTGCAAAGCACTGCACACGAAGCTGCATCTTTCAGAAACTGGTGATATCACCTCTACAGTTCTATCAGCAACAGCCATTCATGGGGACAAAAACAACCACTACCATCTAAATCCTTAATTTTGCTAATACAACGTCTACTAAGGATTACTGACTTCTCTGAGACCTCAGCTGGCAAACAGGAAGCTCCAGGGTAGGCACATAATGGTAACAGAATGGTAGGCACATAATAATAACAGAATCATAAAAAACAATATCCCAAAGCTGTTAGTCAAACTAGGTTGTAAGCACAGAAGGAAATACCAGCTAGACCACAGCCTGTGCTTTTGCTTACCTTGGATAGAGAGATAGGGTCAGTTTCAAGGAACTGCTTGCTTAAAGAAGGGTCTGTGCTCCCCGAAGAAGCCTTCCGCTCCAAAATATGTATGCTCTAAAAATAAAAAAATAAAAAAAGTTTTTAAAGATGACCACTTATCATTCAATGTTGTTTTTTTAAATACATACTCAGTAACGAGTGACTGATCATTATACCCTTTGTAGAATATAATTCAAGGTATTTAAAGAAAGTATAAAACTTTCTATCAGCATCATGGCTCAAAACATATATAAAGTACTACCCATGCATAACGGAACTGCACTGTTTGTCTTCTAGGGCAACAGACATCCCTTTCCTTCCCCTCTTTCATTTCTTATCATTGGTTCTAACATTAACTGATCTATTCAATCTAAAAATGACTGGAAACTAATAAAATAAAATAAAATAAAAATTAATATAAAATAAAATAAAATAAAAATTAATATAAAATATAATAAAATCCAGGAAAGGTAGGTAGTGCAGTTCTTGCCTATGAATACTCAAAGTGCTCCCAACCAGATCAAGCACATTTTCTGTTGAGCTATGAGACACTGACCATAAATATCATGCAGTGGGCACCACCAGACATTCACTTCCAAAACAAACCAGTACGCATAAGTTATTACTGCCCTGAACATATTCATTATCACATCTTGGCTTTTTGCTGAAGTGAGGTGAAGTAACTCATCACTTGAGTGCTTGCAACAGACTGTAGATGTTCACAAGATCAGTTAATGGGTCTGTGCTGACATGTTTGCTGGTGAACATTTACAAGGCAAAACAACCTCCAACCATTACAGCTGTTTTTCTAAATATGACTACTTCAAAATTTTGTATCTTTAAAGACTGGTACAAATAATTTCAAAACCAGCCTTGAAAAAACATTCCTTTAAAAACATACAAACAAAAGAATAAAAGATGTCTTCCCATTTTCCAGAAAAGCACAAAGTTTATTCATATTTTGTAAAACAAAACAAAACAAAACAAACAAAAAAAGCAAACAAACAAACAAAAAAAAACATGCTTGCTACAGGTTGGGAAAAAAATAACCTCATCCTGACTGCTTGGGTTTGCATTTTGTCTTCTGGTGAAATTTTGCTACATCTCATGCTAATATTTGGTATTCTACCACAGCACATCAGTAGCACTGTGGATTGTATCTGTGAAATGATAAAAAACGGTTTCATTTCCAGCACATGTAGCACTATGACAAACTATTGCAATTAGAGTTCTCTTAAAAGGGCAAGTTTTTTTCAACTCAAACAACAATTACATTTTTGTTTACAATTAAGCTTCTTTACGTTCACTGAAGAAGAGATTACAGAGGTACACGTGAGAGAAGAAATAAGCAGGGAATATAAAAATACATATAAAGAGAAGACTAAATGCTATTGTTTATACAGACAACTAAGTACATAAGGACCATAATCAAAGCAAATTACAATAATTACAGCTATTCACATAAATGCACATATAACACGGGATGCATCTTGCTGCAGAGAGACTCACAGACCTTTCATGTTCTCTTTCAGTTTGCAACTGTGAATGAATAGGAAAACATGGGGACTGACTGCTGTCAATGAAGATTAATAAGCGTCCCTGCCACTGTGCAACAATAATTGGTATTTTTTTCAGTTACTTTTAATTTAATTTTATAGTGAAGAATGAGGAAAAGCAGCAGTGTTATTGTATCTGCCACATCCCCCAGGGCCAACAAGCAAGAGCTTTGTCATCTGTGCTTTGAAGTCTTTCTGCTTTATCAAACAAAGGCCAACTTCATTATTTAGCCCAATGTCCACTACCAGCCAGATAAGGGATATGTTTATTTAGCACAAGTTCCTACATTACATGTTGAATAGTTTAATATACTCATTTGAGCTGAGCACCACATGCTTACTAAGGAAAAGCTATGGTAATTTTTTCTCACTGAACAGATGAAATGCTACATTTCTACACACAGCATCAGATTTGAACAATATAGAGTAAAACCTTAATCCATTCTTCCAAGGAAGATTAACATGCCTCTTGATTATCACAGTCAGGACGATTCCCAACTTTCTTGCCAGTTCGGTTTGGCAGGCAGGAGCCCCTCCATCTCGAGATGGAGCAATGCCCAACACAGATGTTCTGAAGGTCTCGCGTGTAGCAGCCAATGCAGTTTGTTGTTACATAACTGCAATTTCATTTTGTAAAATATTTAGAGTGGAGCAACCCAGCAGCCCCTGGCTTGCCAGATTTCCAGTGACATTCAACCACAGGATTCTAAGGTGAGGTTTTTGTGTGTGTGTTATTTTTTTTTAAATCAGCCCTCTGTTATTACAGTTCCACTTCAGTTGAGAAATACATTATTAGCTAACAGCACTTTAATGAATGCTGACTTTTTCAACTATTTGTCTGGAAATCAGAAAATGAACACTTTCAAAATAAAATTGCCTTCTTTACATGCCTTACTTCAGGAAGTGTTATCTCATTTTCTGTAAATATCTCCTTTCCAATTCTGTTCTGTCATAACCACCATTACATTGACACAAAATAATTCCTTTACATTTATGATATGTCTCTAGCATAATATTAAGACTTATTATTTGGTGCAAAATGTTTTCCATTAACGTACGTTATATTTCTGCAAAATTACTGCTAGAAATTACACAATTATTTGCCATTTTGAAAAGCAGCTATTTTTATAATGCAGGAGTTTCTTTACCTAGTTAGCACCACAGAAAGAAGAATTATTTCAGTCTACAAGTTATTATCAACCTTTTTGGTTTTAACAAGAAAAAGTCAGTAAAAGAAGCACTTAAATCAGTAAAAAAAAAAAAAAAAAAAGCACTTAAAAAAAAACTTATGGGAAGAAAGGGGCAGATCAATACAGATTCTGGGTGTTGTTTATATGAACAGAAAATTGATCCATGAATCCAGGCATATTGGCCAGCCTGGAACACTCACTCATCCCATCCCAAGAGCACAGGCAGACTATTTCATGTCTGCATTGCTCAGTTCCAGGCTTCCCTCATGCTTCAGGATTACCTGTGTGCTATTTCTGTCCTGGTAGAAAATGCCAGCAGTTCCTGGAAATTAATTCAACAAAACTATGTGTTTGAAACCATTTCATAATCCCATTTCTAAATCTTAGTCCTAACTGTGACCCTTCCTTCAACCTTGAGATTATTCACATCATATGTTGAAGACAAGACTGCAAATCTGCTCCAAAGTGTCCCTAGGAACCCTACACATGGTGAACACAAATGCTGATTCTTTCCTGTGTTTATTTCATGTTGCTTCCCAAAGACATGTGAAGGAGAAGAAAGCCAATGGACAGAATAATGATGTGATGATGTTTCATGTTCTCACCTTTCTGGAGGGCAAGAATGAAAAATGTATTTTACAGTATAAAGATACCTTTCTAGATAACTTGGCTCTACATAACTGGCTCTACATGCCAATTTTGTTTCTCAGTGAAGAGTTCAGTGACCCATCCACCTCGTCCACCAGAATAAATGCTGGCATAGAGCATCTGGTCTCCATCAGGCCATAGAGGCTGAAGACTCTAATGCTTTTTAACTGAATGTGACTTCCCCTGTAGAGAAAAGACATTCAAGTGTGTTTTCAAAGGGAAAGCAAGGAAAGAAGAGCAATGTTGGGTAAGTAAAGACATGAAATCCAGTGAAGGACAAGTCCGGCACTCATGCCTCCCTTTCTGCTTTGCTTCTTAATTACTTAATGGAATTAATTATACTTAATGCAATGAATTCTCTCTTATTTGATTTACAATTTATTGATTTTTCAAAAAATAGACAATCTGGTGAGGAATTTATTGCTCACATCAGATTCAGACTCCCTTTAGTTAAAAATACGCACAATGTGGCTATCAATTAATGAAAATGGATTGGTAGCAAGGAGCAAGGAGCACTCTCCTTGCTCACAGCACTCAGCAATCTTCAACACCCATAACCAGAGGATGCACACAGACACTAAGAAAAAAATGTAAAACATAGTTTTTCTCTGTTTGTTGTTGTTTGTTTGTTTTAGTTTTATTTTTAATCCAAAGTACTGACTAGTGCATCTTCATCTGCTATTCACTGAAATTCTTTCTACAACCTAGCTAACCCTGCACAGATGTGTGTTCTGTATTTGAATCCTGCCTCATATGAAGTGCGATGCTTAGTAACTTTGTCATCTAAAAATGCAGCATGCTTCACTTATCTGAAAAACAGCAGTAGTAATAGGGTAGATACAGATTTAAATGCAGTTTTTTTAAATAACACTGCAATACATGCTTTCATCTGCAATATTATTTCCAAATGGAATAACCTTGAATTTGGTTTTGTTCTTAGGCTACAATCTCAGTTTTCTCCAGCTTTCCTTCTGCTGATGTTGGAATAAAGACAGAGTCCTGAATATCACTGTGAGAGAAGGGTGAGTACAAAACAATTCATGTCTCCATCACTGTAGTTCTCCTTTCTTTTTCTAGCATGCTTTTTCTCTTTGTATAAAACAACCACAGTCCTATTTTTATCCTCAATCTCTCCTATCAACCCTGCACCAAACCTGTCTTCTAACAATCTGAGCTATCAACCAACAAACAAAGGAACTTAATACTTCATGAATAGCACATGTAGTTCATCTTTTTTTCACCTTGTAACACATGCTCATCTTGTATAGAAATGTGCTTAAGAGCAGTTGAATCCTTAAACATTGTCTCTTTGTAACCTTTTTACTAAAAGACAGATATATCTAAGCAGAAGTTCTGTACCATATTAATAATGTACAGATACGTACATATCCACTTCTTTCCCATGATGTTGAAAATAAACACTTCCTGTATTACAGAAACGTAAAGGATTTGTTTGCTCAGGAGCTCTCTATCAGCACTTTCGGGAACTCCAGTTTTGCATTGCAGGCAGTATGTTACAGGCAGTATGCTCTTAGCTGCTGGAAACAAAGAATTCTTTGCTTTTAAAAGATTTTTTTTGACAAACAGAAGAGAAGTAAGCTCTTGCTCCTCTGAAGATCTTCTTGGAGGGAAGCACTAACAGAACTGGACAAAGCAGAGAAGAGCTGTCATTGTAACTGCAATCATAGCTGGAGTGACAGTGAGCATGGGATGACTACCAAGTTGCAGCCTAAGTCTTTAATGACAAGTTCCTTCTTTCACATTTTAAATTTGACAAGCTTATCTCAAAACAGAGCAAACAGATAAACTGACAATATCTGACTGAGAAAAATTAAATGTTTGCTAATGATACAAAGCTGTATTATGACTGTTGAAGAATCACAATTCAAAGGATTGAGATTTTTCTAAATAGTTCCAGGCTAGCAATTGTTTTTATTAATGCTAATATAGTAAAAGAAAAGGAGGGAAAATAAAATCACATGCACACAGGAAAACTTCCTTGCTATGTTAATTTGTTAACTAATACAAACATTCTAAACATGGTGAATGGCCTTCTTTAGAAAATATAAGCAGTTTTCATTCTAATAAATGGTTGCAATCAAATTTAAGTTAACACAAATCAAAGGATGAAGTTGGATGCTCACCTAAAAATGTGTGTAGGTTCAGAAAAAGAAAGCCCTTTCCTCCTGGGGCTCTTTCACATCCTACTGTAAGCTACCCACTTACACTCTTTCAATATCATCTGAACTTTCATATACACAGCAGAATAATATGAGGTGTTATAAAAAAAAAAAAAAAAAAAGGATATTTTAAAATTTTTTTTTGTCTTTTTTACCCTAAAATATTTTTTTACTGGAAAAAAAAAAAAAAAGTTTCAATTTAACAGCTTTATTTTCAATGCCAGTATTCAGTAAAAAAGTATTTAGTAAAAACAGTAAAGCTACTTCCTGTTCTGACACCTCTCTATGGCACACATTTATTCTGCTCAATACATTTGTATGTCTTGAACATGGATCCTCCTGGTCTTGCACAAATGTCTTGAAAACAGAAGCCTTCATGTCACGCCTGCCATTGCTCCCATCTTCTTTCCACTTTTGTGTCTTTGCTGTCCATTGAGGAAATGAACAAAATCATACTTCCTTTTCTTTCCAAGAAACCATAACTCACTTCAAAAGTGTTGCACTTCCCTCCTCAGAATTCCTGTGTGTGCGTACATGCACACATTAATCCTCAAAAGCCCATTTGGGACTGAGGTAGAAAATGAGTGCATACTACAGTAATCTCAATCAGTGTTTTAAGACACTGGAATTGTATGACTTTTTTAAAAAAATATTATTCATTTATTGAAGTCCAAGCAAACCTTTTAATTTATGTTCTCAAGAAGAAGGAAGACATTCCCATGTAGGTGGATGCATGGCAGAGAGGAAAAAATGGAACAGGAGGAAAGCAGGAGTGACCGTGTTCTAAAAATACCACTTTAAATTATCTATCTTAATTTGCATGGGTAATTGAGCTTTTATGTGAGCAATTTCCTGGGTTTTGTTACAGAAGATAGCTACATAGACCATCTCTAATTGAACTGACAGTTTAAAAAAGGGAAATCTCTCTTCATAGCAGACCTGTGAACCTCAGCGTCCCCCTTGTAGTGTCTGAAGCATTCCTAGAGCCAAGATAACTCTGACTGCCACATTCACGAGGCTCAGACAATGTGCACGCAGCCCCGTGGGACAGCACTGCATGCACAGTATCGCTGTCACGGATCAGACCCATTCTGCTACTCAGCCTGTTTCCCACATTGTGCCAGCATGCCTCCTAGACCAGCCTAGGCTGTCTTTCCTTCACTGCTCCAGCCCCTTTTATTTCTTCAGCGGCTTTAACACAAAATCTTTCTTAGAAACGGGCATCATCTCCCTGCTGTTAATCGCCAGGATTGTATTTTGGGAGATCTTGTCCACAAATCACTATAGATACTACCTTGTGCCGGAGCACTCATGATCCAAATATCTGCTGACTGGAGAAGGCTCATCCAGTGCACATGGACATGGACACACATCTTCTGGCTGCCATAAATCTGTCCTGCAAATTCTAGGTGGAAATAAAGGCACAGAGTGAGGATTTCTGGCTGTGTGGTGCTGCCAATCTGTGCCAGCAGTCCTTGCCCTTGGGACGCCCAATGCTGGAGCCGCATTTCCTCATGCTTTCACTGCACCTAACAGCATGTGTTCTGGGGAATGCTTGCCTAACCTCCAGGGTCCATTTGCACCAGTTCACTCTGAGTCTTATTTACACAAGTTCCTACTCCTGTCTCACACTCAGAGTCCAAAGAGCTTCACTCTGGAAGTTCGTACTTTCTTCTGAAGATCTGGTTGTAACACTCATAGATACTTACTTATGGATTAAATTCACTTTTAACCACTGAAATGATAAACAAGGAATCTAGCAGGCCTGAGAGTTATGACTTCCTTTAAGACAAGTGCTACGGCACTGAACATTCAGAGATGTCCTACAACTTCCTGAAATTACTCTATTCATCATTTCAGGCATTTTTTCAGACACTGAAATAAAAGCCACTACCTTCTGAACATAATGAACATTTTCAGACTGGATTAAATGCAGAGGATTATCAAAAAGACTTGTAGAGTAGCAGTAGTTAGCTGACTTAAAGAATAATTGCATGTTTTTGTTACCAATTTTGCCACTTCATTCTTTGGCTCCCTCAGAAGATTTGCTTGCTCCAGTGAGTTGCTGCCATTTAAAGTATTTATTTAACACTTCCTGCTCTAATGCTGCTTCATCTGTATTATCTGAAGAGAGTTAATTAGGAAAGAGAGGGCAAAAGAGAATTACATCACTGCAACAACAGTACTTGGCATTTAGCAGCATCTTCAGTTTGAAGCTCTCAAAGAGATTAGCAATTATTACTGAAATAATTCTCACAAACTATTGAGAAGTAAAAAGGCTCATAAAAGTCTATACTTTGTTACAGTGCAAGGCTGGGAATAAAGCTCCCTGTTCTCACATCTGTGTATTAACTACTGGACAACCATCCATTCTTGCCTTTCTTTCATGACTTTTAAAGTCACAGAGAGACAAGAGCAAATGAAATTTTGTGAAAAAAAAAATTTTCACAGATGTCATTCCAGGTTTTCAGCAGTGAGCAAGAGTATAGGTTTCTATAGGTTTCTACTCAATTAAAGGTTAAAGAAGGAATATAAATGTCCTCAGACTTCCACATGGAATATATTATGTTATATTGTGTTGCAGCCTTGTATGAGCAACATTTTCTGAGGCACACTGAACAGATAGGCAGGCACAGTAAAAAGGCCCATCAACTATATTGTCATTGTTTATGAGGCAGAAATCTATAACAGAGCCTCAGAAATGTCCTTGATAATGTGCCTGTGATCATAACTGGTCATAAAGAGAAAGTTGAGTTTGAAGTAACTCATCAACATACTAAAGACAAAAAAAATAAACTCCTTTCACCAACTTTCCTGTCCTTCCACCAACTCTAGTGTCCAATTACTTCAAGTGTCCCAGAAAAAGTACCAAAAATGCTAAATGAAACAGGGCAATGAAAAGAGAAAGACTTTTTCAAATGACAAGTTTCCAGCAATCAAGATGCACCTGTGTACATGATGCACCTCACCCTGCCACTCTAGCCTACCAAGAAAAATTGCTAGTAGCTGAAATCTCCATTAAAAATAAATACACTTAAAAGAAACTTTTTATATACATATATATTTAAAAATCACATACCAGTGACTCACAGAATCTGTTTCGGATAGGTGATTCATAAGTATCATCTTCATTACAGTGGTCTTCAGCTAAATTAAATGATACATGAACCATTGCAACCTTCTGTCACAACAGCTCTTTATCCAATTGTACATCTACAACCGGCAAGCCCTCTCTTCTTCCACACCTACATCAAGGGGCTACAGAAAAAGTTAAAATGCTGAAACAGTTCTAATTTCCATATTCCGGCTGCTCCTTTCTCCTTAGTGGAACATTCAGGAGCCAGTTAAGTACATGAGAGCATCAGCTACACTGTAGCTCAGTGAAACTAGTTCTGGGTTTCTGCTAAGCTTCCCTTCCATGAAAACTACATCTAGATATAATAGAAACCTTCCCTCCAAAACCTTGATGGCATTTTTATTTCCCAAGAGAATTGCCTTCATAACTTTCCTTTTACTCTTCTCAACATTAGCCAAACAGAGGAAGCTGGGATTGACATAGAGCCTATGGTACTCTCCTTTTATGCACATCTCATTATGTTTTGTCATTAGTTGATGAAATAGACAACAAGTCACCTCTGTATTTCTTTTTCTCATTCTAATCTATGTTTGTCCCATCTAATCAGCATTTTATAATAGCAACTGACTTTTATTACATGCATAACATAGTGCCTAGCAGTGAGACCCTGGATTTATACTGTATTCCTATATCCAAATAACAATTATTAGTCCTTTTTTTCCCACATAGTATACATTTCACCTCCAGATTCGCCTATTGCAATAACTTTTTTATAGTCTTTCAGTTACTCCATAAACTAAGGTTTGGTTAAGGGTGCTGCAGACAAATGACTCTATCCTTCCATCATCATTAAAGCCTTTATTTCTATAAAATGCAGATATTTGCCTTAGGAAAAACTGCTTTCAGGAGACTACTTTGTCAACTAAAATACAGTGGCTACAAAAAGCTAACATTTCCCAGCACAGACCTCCAGGCAAGATCAGAGTCTTGACTTTGGAATTGTGCTCTCTTCCTTCATTTCAAAGCCAGGTTAACATCTTCAGTCCAAAATCAGCCCTTTCTCCATCCCTTGAGTATACCCTCTTCTCCTATTAGTCATTATTACTCTTACAGAAAGATAAAAAAAAAATTACATTAAAATCTAAAAAGCAAACGATTGCTGCTCTAGGAAATCTATTCTCTTTTTCCTTCAAAGACCCTTCTATCTTTCAGTCTTCACATATGGCTGAAAGACAATATTCATTTGTAATATGAAAGCACTGCCAGCAGAAAGGTGACCATACAAGACTAAATGCAATAGTACTAAAAGCTATTCTACTTTTGTGTTTGTTGTGTGGAAAAAGAAACAAGGCTTTGTTGAAACAGCAATCTGACAGAGAGAAACAGAAAGATAAAAAGATAATAGATAATCATGTCTCCTCCCTAAAGGGCCAAAAAGAAAACTGAGATATGTAAAATAGCATACACTGCTAAATCTACTTTACATCATGTATTAGCTAACCTTTACAGGTGGTTAGAAAAGTCAAACTCTGGTCTTTGTTCACCATTTCATTATTATTACTCTCCTCCTGTATTGCTCCCTCTTTGTTCTGTGACTGCAGGCTTAATGGCCTGGGGTCAGGCCCCAATTTACGAAACTGCACAACATTAACCCTATAACTTACGTGCTTCTTTCTGCCTTCTCAGCACATTGTTACTTCCTATGCATTGCAATGAATATATAACATTACAGTCCACAGTACTACTTGCATGCTCAGTCAATAACTATAATATAGAATATTCATAAAGAGCTTACAATCATCAGATTGAATGCACAGCATACAATTTATGATATTCAACTGTACTTTCTAAAAACAGCACTAGTTTTCCTCCAATTTGTTAAGTGAAACAGTATGACTAGTCTTTTCAGAGTTTCACAAGGAATGAAGAACAAGAACCTTCCCTTCCAGCATGGCCCATAAAACAGGTTGTTAGAATTGCAGTTTTTACATTCAGTTTTGTAAGGGGACTCAGTTTTGCTCAGGACCTTCAGCAGTCCTGACACTTGAAATGACAGGGGCTCTATGCTCTGCAACAGCTCCACGGAAGGAAAACCTGCTGCTGCTTGTCAGTGTTCCCATCAGCACAGCACAACTGTCCTGCAGAGCTGCTCAGCTCAGGGGTTAACAACATGGGTTAGGCCTAGGCCTGTCCAATCAGCCTAATTAACCAAGATTTCAGTGAGAACAAATGATGCTAAAGTTCCTATGATGATAAAAATCTGAAACCATTTTTTTTGGTCTATTACTGGCTCCAGTACATTCTGTTCATTTATCAATTACTTAGTCATGGAGGCTGCAAATTGGCAATGTCAAAGCTTCTGCTGACTGCTAATTCTCTTAGGTGATGTATATTGCACAAATAAGAAAGCTACATTAAAATGCCAGCATTATATACAGCACAACATTTTCCACTCTCTCTGAGATGATTTATCTTAGTCATGTTCACACTCATTCTGCCTCCTGCACCATAATTTATTGGGAAACTGTTCCATAATTGCTCGTATGACTTTGACAAGAATTATATGATGAGAAGATTTCAGTCATTAACCATCTAGAAATATCAAGTGTTATTCTCACATATGACAATGAAAGCTACATGGACACTTTACCCAGTCATATCACTTCCCATATCCATAAAGATTACCCCTTCAGGGAGGATGCTTTTCTCCCAGCTCCTATGAAGAGTTCAAGGAGGCAGTAAGGCAGAATTTTCAAGCCTTCTCAAAGCAAAAAACAAGAGCCCCTGAAACAAAATCCCCCACAACCCCAACTAGCGCTATGTTTTGGGGAAATCCTATAAAAAGCAAAATGTATACAAATAATGCCGTAAGTGAGGAAAGAAATCAGACATATAAACATTACAGCAGATGGCCCAAAGAAGCCAAATGATTTGCTGCATCTAAGAATATGCACAAAGAAAACATTTATATGTTTACTTCCTTGGGTATAGTACCATTGTATGTCATGCTGTATTGCTTGCTGTAGTTCATTTTCCTGGGTATTTGCTTGCAATGCCAAGGTAAAAAAAATGAATGCCTGGCTGTAGCCTTTCCAGTCCACATCTGCGTGCCTAAATATACTTGCTAAGCATCATCAGACATTACTGGGTCCAAGGTAGCTCCAGATGCAACATCACATCATAAGCCTCTTCAGGATTACTTTAAAACTATGCTTCATGTTTCAGTGACCAAATGCAGACTTAAAGCTAAGCATCCATTTTATTACGATGATGGCTATACCTTACACTACCTCATTGCCATGGTAACAAATATGGTAGCCACTAGATTTATGTAAAATGTATTCCCAAAAGGTAATTTTTTTTGTTCTCTCTTGCATGATCCTACCAAAATACATAATTACAAAGAATATTCAGAGGATATGCTCTTAGCTGAGCTCAGCAGCTAAGTCACAAGTCCTGAATTCATTTTCTTTGGGTTTAATAAAATACACTGACACTTCAAACAAAAGATGTCAAAACTCTGGATTTCAAACAGAACTACTGAAAAATTAAGAGGAGACTATGTGCTGAGACTTACCTGAGTACAGCTATCCCAAGTTCTGTACAACAGGAAAGGGAGAGTATTTATCATCCATGAGGAAACCATTTCTGCCTTTGTTGAAAGGCAATGGAAATTATTTTAAAACTTCCAGGCACATTTCTTGCCTGTTACTGAACGCACATCAGAATTCTTTTGTTTAAAGTTTTTTACTTACCTTATGGTGAGACTATTTACATTCAAAACCATAAATGTTACAGTTTTCATCAAAATTTTTACAATTCAAGTCAGATAAGAAAAAAAAACTATCAGCAGCTGAGTAAAAAGCATCCCAGCTGGAATACGAGTTGCTGGAAAACGTTCCTAAGCTATTGCCATTCAAGTAGATTTATACCACATAAACACTAATTTAAGTTCTTTTCCTGACTCTTTGTCTTGTCAAGCTGAAAAGAAGTCAGTATTGCATGAATAATAATATTTCCA